>NW_017671171.1:156049-180259 GCF_001879085.1 Nicotiana attenuata
CAGGCAATGGCATGAGAAGTTACCTTTCGCCCTTTTAGGCTATCGCACTACTGTCCGCACTTCAGTAGGGGCGACTCCTTATTCACTGGTGTATGGCACTGAGGCAGTAATACCCGCAGAGGTTGAAATCCCGTCCCTTCGGATTATTGCCGAGGCGGAAATTGATGATGTTGAATGGGTTAAAGCCCGCTTGGAACAACTAAGTTTGATTGATGAAATGAGATTGGCAGCAGTATGTCACGGTCAGTTGTACCAACAGAGAATGGCAAGAGCATATAACAAGAAAGTGCGTCCGCGGAAGTTTGAAGTAGGGCAATTGGTGTTGAGGCGTATCTTACCTCATTGAGCTGAGGCAAAAGGAAAGTTCGCCCCGAACTGGCAGGGGCCATTTGTCGTAACCAGAGTGTTGTCCAATGGCGCATTATATTTGACAGATGTGGAAGGAAAATGTGTAGAAATGGCTATCAACTCTGACGCAGTCAAGCGATACTATGTATGATTTCTTGGTTTAGTTGTACTTTATTGTATTTGGCATATTTTTGAGATTGAAATGATGAAGGCATTTTGTTCTGCTATCCAAACACTTTATCCTTTGTTATCCTTTTTGAGCCTCATTTATTTTCTTTCGTACCCCTCTTTCGGAATCAATAACAACTCAGGAGCTCGAGCAAGGAAAATCAGTGAGGAAACAAGAAAACACAGTCCAAAAGAAAAGAAAAGGAAAAGAAGAAGAATAGAAAAGAGAAAAAAAAAGAAGGCAAAAAGAAAAAAAAAGAAAAAAAAAGAGGAAAAAAGAGAAAAAGAAAAATGAAGAAAAGAAATGAAAAGAAAGAAAAGAAAGTGGANGTAGGCAGCCTCTCCCTGAGGTTCAGTCGCACCAAACAAAATCCCAAAGTCCCCACGAAAGAAACCGGGGCAGAAGTTGTGGTCACTACGAGAAATTTGTTTCCGAAAGTTGTAACTTTGAACCCATGTTAAGTTGTTTTGAGCCTTTTATACCCTTCTTTCTAACCCCATCCAAAGCCTGCATTACGGTCCAAAGAAAGACCTTCTGATCAGTCTTCAAAAAGTGCCAAGACGAGCAAGTAAAGGTGATTCATGTCAGGGGCAACATTCCGGTACAAGAAGAGAAATGATAAAAATGAGAGAGTCTTATTGGTGAAAACCCTCACGGGCACCGTAAGGCGAAGTGAGTTGAAAGAAATCAAAAATGAGAGAGTCTTATTGGTGAAAACCCTCATGGGCACCGTAAGGCGAAGTGAGTTGAAAGAAATCAAAAATGAGAGAGTCTTATTGGTGAAAACCCTCACGGGCACCGTAAGGCGAAGTGAGTTGAGAAGTAATTTGATTCCGAAAGTTGTAACTTCGAACCCATTTTAAGTTGTTTTGAGCCTTTTATACCCTTCTTTCTAACCCCATCCAAAGCCTGCATTACGGTCCAAAGAAAGACCTTCTGATCAGTCTTCAAAAAGTGCCAAGACGAGCAAGTAAAGGTGATTCATGTTAGGGGCAACATTCCGGTACAAGAAGAGAAATGATAAAAATGAGAGAGTCTTATTGGTGAAAACCCTCACGGGCACCGTAAGGCGAAGTGAGTTGAAAGACCGAACGATAGCGGCTTAAAGCGTTGCCTATCACGAGCAGCCTCGCTCCTTGATTGTCAAAAATGAGAGAGTCTTATTGGTGAAAACCCTCACGGGCACCGTAAGGCGAAGTGAGTTGAGAGAAATCAAAATGAGAGAGTCTTATTGGTGAAAACCCTCACGGGCACCGTAAGGCGAAGGTGAGTTTTTTCAGACAGGCAAATGAGACAAGTCTGTGGTCAAAAGCTGCTCAAGAAATTGCAAAATGAGCAAGGTTTGGGTTTGGTGAAAATCAGGTTATGAAAGTCCGGAACAACAAATGTGGCAATCGAAAGTTGATTGGTTAGACAGACTGGGCTGGTTAATCCAAAGTGCATGGCATGCTCAATGATACCAGTTGTTCCACTCAGATAAGTCTTGTTCTCTTCTTTCTTCATTACAAATCATCCGTTCTCGGATTATCTTTATCCTTAACCCTCGAGGTCGTTGCATTTCATTCTTTCGAGTCTATCTTTAAGATGTTTCAGAGTCAGTTCTGTTCGAAACAAAATGAAGGAATGTCAAGACTAACTACCAGCTTCCTAGTTGTATAGACAGGGCCAGAATATATCAAAAATGTCAAAAGGCAAAGTAAGTCATAAAGGACCACTGGAAGTTTCATCGGTGGATTAATCAGTTAATTGTGGGGAAGAAGCGAAGTTTCAAAAAGAGGGGTCAGAAACACAAAAACAACAATGCGGGATAGAACACTTGGGTCATCAGAGTCAAGGGGTTGAAATTCGTTCAGGAAGTCGAGGGGATTCAAGGCAAGTCCAGGGAAGCGGGATGGAGTAAAGCCCAGCAGCAGGGATGTACCTAGCAAGAATGCCAGCAACTAGCCACCATTTTATATTAACAAGGTCTTTCTTTAATTGAAATAGGGGCAGAAGTCTTGTTTGCTTCAGAGAAACCCTCCGTAAGGAAAGGTAGCACCCAAATAGGTATGACTGGAAACTCTCAGGGCCATCCTGGAAATGGGACTTAGTTTAAATGTCAAGACAATCATGAGTAGCACAATTTAGCATAACTGTACCCCAAATGAGCATAAGTGGGTTTCAAAATTGGCATGTTTAAGATAGGATTCAATTAGAAGTTTTCAGGATCCTCCTGGATAATGGGGCGTAGTTTTAAGGTCGGTTTAGATAGCAAAATATAGTGGAAGCCGTACTTTTAGCTAGAAGATTGTCAGGACCCTCCTGGATAATAGGAGGTAGTTTAAAGTCTTTTTGATAACAAGTGTGGTGGGAGTACTACCTTTAGAAAATATAACCTAGGTTCGTAACTGTTAGGAGTTGTCAGGACCTCCCTGGATAATAGGACTTAGCTTTCAAATCCTTATAATAGTTGGTAGAATAATTCAATTTAACACTCACATTTGTGCCCAGCCACCAAACTGGGGCAGGAAATGTTCTTTGTTTTCTTTATTTGTTGCAGTCAGGAGCCCACCTGGAGAACAAGGGAATACTTGTCAAGTTCAGCAATCAGGAGCCCACCTGGAGAACAAGGGAATACTTTTCAAGCTTCAGCAATCAGGAGCCCACCTGGAGAACAAGGGAATACTTTTAAAGTTTCACCAGTCAGGCGCCCACCTGGAGAACAAGGGAAGTACAATTCAAATTTTAGCTTTTAATATTTGATAACATGTTGTACCCAGTCACCAAACTGGGGCAGAAAATTTTCTTTGCTTGTTTTGTTGCAATCAGGAGCCCACCTGGAGAACAAGGGAATACTCTTCAAGCTTCAGCAATCAGGAGCCCACCTGGAGAACAAGGGAATACTTTTAAAGTTTCACCAGTCAGGCGCCCACCTGGAGAACAAGGGAAGTACAATTCAAATTTTAGCTTTTAATTTTTAGTATTTGATAACATGTTGTACCCAGTCACCAAACTGGGGCAGAAAATTTTCTTTGCTTGTTTTGTTGCAGTCAGGAGCCCACCTGGAGAACAAGGGAATACTTTTCAAGTTCGGCAATCAGGAGCCTACCTGGAGAACAAGGGAATACTTTTCAAGCTTCAGCAATTAGGAGCCCACCTGAAGAACAAGGAAATACTTTTCAAGTTTCAGCAGTCAAGCGCCCACTTGGAGAACAAGGGAAGTACAATTCAAATTTTAGCTTTTAATTTTTAATATTTGATAACATGCTATACCCAGTCACCAAACTGGGGCAGAAATTTTCTTTGTTGTTTATTTTGTTGCAGTCAGGAGCCCACCTGGAGAACAAGGGAATACTTTTCAAGTTCAGCAATCAGGAGCCCACCTGGAGAACAAGGGAATACTTTTCAAGCGTCAGCAATCAGGAGCCTGCCTGGAGAATAGAGGCACATATTTCAAAACTTCAGCAGTCCAGCATCACTCGGAGGAATGGCGAAACATCTCCAATCACAATGCAAGGCAACAACGCAAGAATTCCAGTGGAAGAATACAAGTTCAAGGCAACACAAGAGCAAGTTAGAAGACATAGATAGGACCCTTTTGTAATTCATAGATCATAGCTTAGGCTAGCTTCTTTTTATATTAACATGGTGTAATAAGGAGGTCAGCGAGCAGTAGCAGCAGCAACAGCGGTGAAATCACAGCTCCTGGTAGTCCCAGCTACCAAACCTTCCAGAACTACACTAACCTGATTCCTTTATAGCCAAGGATATGTAGGCAACCTTTGAAGCAGGGTTCGGTCAGACGGTTTTTAAAAAATGCTTCGCATGGAGTGCTGAGCAGGCAAAAATCTCTGATGTTTGCTCATTTATCTTTGCCCGAAAACCCTTCGTGTCTTCGAGCAAAGAGGGGCAGCTGTGAGCACGTGATTTTTGCCTCACTTGAATTACTCCTATAGAATCCTTAAAATTAGAATTTTTTCTTTTATTATTTTATTTTTAGGATTTAATTGCGTAATTTTGTGTGTATTTTTTATTTGTGTCTGCATGATAATTCAAAACAAAATACAAAAATATTGCATGAGCATTTAGGATTTAATTTTACATATTTTTATACTAATTAGTAATTAGGCTTGTAAAAAAAATATACAAAAAAAATCACAAAGAAAACTTTGATTTGTGTTTTTTTTTAGTTTTTAGGTTTATTAATTTCCTTTAATTTGATATTAGCATAATTGTAGCTTAATTAGGTAGCTTGAATTATTTTTGAGGTTTAAATTTAGTTTGGTTTTAAAGTTGAAAAAGAAAATAAAAGAAAAAGAGAAAAAGTGAATAAAAGGAAAAGAATTAATCGAATTGAAAATATATATAATAAAAAAAAAAGAGAAGCAAAACAGGCCTGTTTAAAAGAATAGGCATTTGGGCCGTTTATTTCTAAACAAATGCTGGCCCAACCTTTAAAACATTGAACCAACCCAGGCCCAATTCAAGGGCAACCCGGTCCAGCCCTTTTTAATAGCCAAACGACGACGTCTTGCTAATCTCAAATCCCAGCCGTCGAGGTTCCTTGATCGGACGGCTGGGAAGTTAGGTGACCTAAGTATATAACTGTCCTAACTCCCCTACCCCCCCCCCCCCCAGGTTCCGTCTCTCAGATCACTCAAACACATGAACCCTAATTCCGCCATTCCCTGCCGTAAGCCGCCGGCCGAAAATCGCCTCCGCCGGCGGCGATTGTCCAAACCACTCCAAAATAACAGCCTAGGCTCCTCTCCTCTTCCTCTATCCATATCCAGCCCCAGTTTCCCTCGAATACTACTCAAACACTTCGAATCTTGAATCGAAGTTTTTCCGGCCATAACCCAAAGTAACCCAATCACCACCAAATTAACACCGTATAACCGCCGTGACATCCTCTATCAGACCCCCAGGTTCCATCCCTCGAACATGGCCGAAACTTCTCGAATATTAGTTTGAAGTTTTCCGGTCAAATCCCCATTTGTACCAAATCACTTCAAATTGATACCACATGGTCCCCGGGCTTCCCTCATGAAGAATTCACTGTCAATAGCGCTCCAATTCCATCGGAATCGTCCGAACCTGAATATAATTGGTGAGTCTTCTTAATTGTTTCACTTCATATCGGGTTCAAACTAGTTGTATCCAATCTTCTTCTTGTCTCATCTAATCTCTTCCTCTTGATTCTGTGTTGCCTTCATGTTCGTTAAGTTGTGATTGATTGTTATTTGCTTGTTTCTCTTAGTTTTTAGGTGTTTAATTGTTACTAGTTTCTATTGACAGCATGTTCTAGTTTAAGTTTGTTTGTTTTTGACTTTTTATGGCATTAGTTTTCAATTAGGGGTCTAGTGGTTCAAAGTTGATTTGAGTCTTGAAACTGGAATTGTTTGATTGTCATTTGAGCTGTAGTTTGGTTAGTTTAATAATATGATCAGTCTTTTATAATAAATTCTGTATCGTTCATAGATAAATCCAGAATTTAGTAGTGGTTTAGTGCCTTTTTTGGTTTGATATTAACTGGTTGTAGTGAATTCAGATTAGTTTAGTTAGATTAATCAGTAGTTGGGGTCAGTATTACTTTAGTTCAGTGCTCAGATTCAATTGGCTTTTATAATTAGACAAATTGGGTTGTAGTTGGTAGTTTTAATTAGGGTAAAAAAGAGTGGGAGTGGGGTTAAAGCAATTTGGTGATTTCAGGGATAAGGTAAGGGCAGTAAGGGTAATTCACCAAAGGAATCTGATAGTAACTGAATTTAGAAGCTACTAGAAGCACCTAGAAGGGGTCGAAATGGAATTTCAGTAACTTTTAGTGTATTAACTTGTGACACAAGTCAGAAAACAAGGGACTAAGTGAGTAAATAAACAGGGATTAAGAGTGTAAATAGAAAATTTGAGGGCTGCCCTCATTTTGCCTATAAAAAGGCATGCCAATGCCTTAAGTCACAAGTTTTGGAAGCCTAAAAGTTCCCCCCAAAAGTACTCTCTCAGTTTTCCAGATCTGAAATAGAAAATTCAAAAAAAAAAAAAAAACCAAAAAAAAAATAATATAGAAAAGCATAACAGAAAACTCAAAAAAAGGAGTACTGTTCTATTGAATTTCAAGCTAAGTTCGAGATTTGGTGATTGAAGTGCATCCTCTAGCTTAGGGTTGATTGCTGGTTTGTTTCTGAAGCTCCTGGGTCAATTTTGAAGTGTGTTTGGATTCGATCAAGCCTGTTTTAGCATGTTTCAGTAGCTGCTGTTCACTTATTCTCATTTCTGGGTCAAATTAGTCCAAACCTGTTTGCTGGTTGTTGATTCTGTTGTTGGAACTGCCTTTGCTGCTGTGTTACTGCTTGGCTGATCTCTATTTCCTTCCATTTTTATTTCAATCTCCAGGTACACATTTCCAAATTGGCTTGATGTAATTCTGAAGTGAAAATGAAATGAAAGATTGATCACCTCCTCCTTGAATCGTGACTGTTTAAGCTGTTATACATTAATAGTTAGGTGAATGCTAGGCATAATTGTTTAGTGTAGTTCAGTTTGANTGTGGTTTCATCATTGGATCTGTGGCTGTCTGTTGCTGTGTTCAGTCCCTGCTAAATCTAGCTCCTGATTCCCCTTGGTTCACTTATTCTATCATTTCAGGTACATTTTTCTGTAACCATGCTGGCTGTGAAATAGATTGGAGAAAAATGAATTGAAATGAAGATGTTGAAGCATGAGATGTATTTCAGCTTATTGGAATAATTTGTTCACTTGCTATGGTTTTCTGATTACTCTATGTTTGTAGTTGATTTGTAACTAGTGTTAGAGATGATTTATGTGCTAGCTTCATTTCATCCCCTCCCTGATTCCTTCAAGTGTTAAGTGTTCAAGTCCATTGAAGAGTTGTAAAATATTTAATGCTGGTAGTATAGCTTGATCTGCAATCCATATTAGTTAAAGGTAGTATTTGATTCGAGATTCATCTGGTTCTATCACTGATTGAGTGTGTGTGAACTGGATATTTCTCTAATAGTTTGGCCAAGTAGTAATAATTGAACTTATGTTGTTCCTATAACTCAAGCTGTAGTGGTAATGACTCATTTCAAGTGCTTTTTTTCATAGTTTTTCCACCATGCTTTAAAGGTTAGTTTAGATTTCAGATTTGGAATATTGCATAATCCAGAAATGCTGTAGGATTGATATGTATGTTTATGCTAGTTTTAATTTTGAGAACACTTGACTAGAATTTATGTATCTTCAAATAGCTTTCAGCACACCTGGGTTTCTTTCATGTTCATATGGTCATGTGCAACGTTTCTTTATGTTGTTAAAAGATTTTGCCAGTTTCGTTCCTGAATTCGAGAATAAAAGCTAATTGAAAGTTGCTATGAATTTGATTACGTCGACTTAAATTGCTCCGTTTGCTAGTAGGCTGTTGATGAGTATTTATGTTGGTTGGGCTTGTTATAGTTTTAGGAAACTGTTAGTTTGAGCCCATTTAACAAGTAAACTGTTGAGACAACAAGTTATGTGACAGGCCCATTTCATGATAATATGCTATTGGCCCACCCTTTCTTTAATGACAAAGCTGACTACTTCCTTACTTCCACAACTAAATTCCCTAAAGCTCTCAGGCCTTGCAATAATCTTGGAGTAGTTTAAGAAAAATACCTTATAAACATCCGTAGTTTGTCTCAGTTGAGTAATGCCCTTTAGGATAGTTCGAGGTGCGCCGCGCCAAATAAAAAATGACTATTGCGTGGCCCTCGTTAACCATTTCTTTAAAATATTTAAAATTCGGGACGTGCCATTTAGTAAATTTCCATGGCCTCCCGCGAAGTTAATAACACGTTAGTTGCTTTAGGCGCGTCCTTTAATAATCTACTTTCCTAAATTCGGGTGCGCATTTATGTGACCCAAATCCAAATCTCAACGAAGTTAAAATATGTCAAAAACCATGGGTGCATTTATGTGACCTGGTTCGAGACGTGTTTTAATGATGTTGCAATTCTCTTTAAAAATAATAATAAAAGCGGTTAAAAGCTAAAATTTGCACATAGGTTCATAATTGTTTTAAATCAGATAATTAAGCCGAATATAACAATTGAGCGACTGTGCTAGAACCACGGAACTCGGGAATGCCTAACACCTTCTCCCGGGTTAACAGAATTCCTTACTCGGATTTCTGGTTCGCGGACTGTTAACAGAGTCATAATTTCCTCGGTTCGGGATTCAACCGGTGACTTGGGACACCATTAATCTCCCAAGTGGCGACTCTGAATTGTAATAATAAATCTCGTTCTGATTGTCCTTTAAGTGTAAAAACTCCTTTTATTATACTCCTTACAGGGTGTAGTAGGAAAAAAAGGAGGTGTGACAGAGGTCCAAACAGAAATCCGAGATTGGGGATAGTTCCATAACGTCATTAAGACTTGCACGTAAAATTTGGTGTCATTCTGAGTAGTTTAAGTACGTTTCAGCGCATTAGAAGTAAATTGAAGAACTTGAAGTTCTTAAGTTTGATTCAATTGGTTTTGGGGTGCGATTCTTAGTTCTAATGTTGTTTCGCGCATTCCGAGAGCTCGAGCGAGTCCATTATAATTCCAAACTTGTTGGTATACTCGGGTGGGGCCCCGGGGGCCCGGGTGCTAATCGGATGAGGCTTCGACAAAGTTGAGAATTTGGAGCAACAACTAAATACACCAGGTCTATCATAATCGCACCTGCGCTTGGCCAGCCGTAGGTAAGAGCCAAGCCTCGTAGAAGCGGCCAAGGAAGCACAGCCCTGGTTTCCCAGATGCGGCCCATCCTCCGCAAAAGCGGGAACGCATAAGCGGGTACACGTCCGCAGGTGCGATGCCAGCCGGCCCAGGCCATTTCTGCAGAAGCGGACCCTTGTCCGCAGAAGCTAGGGCGTAGATACGACCCTTTGATCGCAGGTGCGGAAAAGCTGGAGGCAGTAAGGTTCATTTAATACGGGACTTAAACCATTTTTACACATTTCACTCACTCCTTGGGCGATTTTTGCAGCTTCTTGAGAGGGGTTTTCACCTAGCTTTTGGAGGTAAGTAATTTCTACCAAATATGAGTTAAATACATAGATTATGGATAGATTAACATGTAAAAATTAGCTAAAATCAAAGGTTTAGAGGAAAACCTAGGTTTTTGATAAAAATGAGATTTGACCACGAAATTGATTATGAAACTTAGTGAAAATCATATATTATGTTCCGAAGGTTATGGGTAACAACTTTCTTCAAAAATTTTCGGAATCCGAGCACGTGGGCCCGGGGTGAATCCTAGGAATCTTGCATTTTGGGTTGGGTAATCACTTTAATAGTAAGGATATGAACTTTTGAGCATAGACTAATTAATTTATGTAATGTTTGACTAGTTTCGAGTCGTTTGACACCAAAATTGGCGCATTCTTGAAGTGGGAAGTAGGCCTTAAGATGAGGTAAGTCTCTTTTCTAACCTTGTAAGAGGGAATTTACCCCATAGATGAACTTAATTAATATGTGTGGTTATTTATGGGGGCTACATACGCACGAAGTGACAAGAGTCCGTACGTAGCTACTATTCTTGTTTATGTCCGGGTAGTTTTAGGTTTACACCATGCTTTTGGATACCGTTATTTGATTATACTTGTTGATTTTATCAAATGGAACTAAGTTGAGGATTTTAAGAGCTTAAAAGTTTCAAGTTGAATTGTCTTTATTTTGAAAGAAAATCATGAAAGGGTTATGTTTTATTGATAAATTTGTATTTGACCGCATCACAAGTATATTCCGCGAGCGGGGTAATTCTTTCTTCTACTCTCTTGAGAGTGGGCCGTTGGCCTCGGCAGGTTTAATAGATGCATCTATGGTTCGTACCTTTCGACCCTCGGTAGTGCACAATTTACATTTATGTCGGATCGGGCCGAACGTCCTCGGTGGAATTCGTGTGTTAAAGAATTGGAAATCCCTTTTACAATTGGTATAAATTCATTGTTTGTGTGATTATATGCTTTAAATGAAGGAAGAGACTTGGGTTCTTAAATATGGTAAAAAATTTATCAGTTATTTTTTGTTATGAGCTTTATTGTTATATATCATGCTTAATTAGGATTTCATTTTATCATATTGTTGACCTTAGTAAGTGTCGGAGTCGACCCCTCGCCACTATTTATTCGAGGTTAGACTAGATACTTACTGGGTACATATTTTTATGTACTCATGCTACACTTCTGTACTTAATTGTACAGGATTTGAGGCAGGTGCATCTGATCACCAGTCCGGCGCGCAGCTCTAATACCCATTTCGAGACTCCACGGTGAGCTGCCTCCTGAGCCGTTCTGCAGCACCTGGAGTCTTCTTTAAGTTTTATTTTTCTGTCTATTTCTTTTCAGACAGTAGGCTAGAACTCTTTTGTATATTCTACTAGATTGCACATATACTTGTGACACTAGGTCTTTGCACACACACTAGTAGACTTATGATTTTGGTATTGTTTACATGACTACGGCTTGTACTCGTTGCTTCTGTTTTAGTTTTGTCTCATTGGTAAATTTCTAAATCTTTTTAACAAATGTAAAATTTTATCCACTTAGTAATTTATTTAAACGGGAAATCACCAGTTTGATCAATGTTGGCTTGCCTAACTACGGTGTTGGGCTCCATCACGGCCTATAATGGAGTTGGGTCGTGACACCATGGTATCAGAGCCAGGTTCACGAAGGTCTCACAAGTTATGGGCGGGCCAAGTAGAGTCTTTGCAGACCGGTGCGGAGACATTCATACTTATCTTTGAGAGGCTATAGGGTATTAGGAAACTACTCTTTATTCATCTCATATCGGCAGTTGATGGTATGGTAAATTCCTTTCTCTCATTCTCTCACAGATGGTGAGGACGCGTACAGCGGACGTTCAAGACCCGGGAGGAGATGCTCCCCACATTGCTAGGCCGAGGCAAAGGCCGGGAGAGGGCACCGGCTAGAGGTAAGGGACGAGGGCATCCCAGAGCTGCCCCAGTAGCACCACCAGCGGATCCAATGGAGGATCCCATCATTGAGGAGCAGGGCGAGGTGACTGCTGCAGAGCCAGCTCCGGTATATTTCATGTCAGCACCGAGTTTTCAGGAGGTCATGGGCCGTGTGCTGCGGTTCATGGGCACTATGACTCAGGCTTGTTTATTTCCAGCAGACCCAGCCACATCTCAGGCATGAGGGGGAGCACAGACCCCTACTGCTCAGGCTCTTGGGCACGCGGCTGCCATATTTCATACCCCGGGTGCACTACCCGTGGGCGGAGCCAAGCCAGTTGCCGCAACTGCACCTGAGCCTAGACCCGCTGCGAACGGCAATCCGCAAAAGCTATTGGACAGATGGACTAGGCTATACCCTCTTATCATGATCCCCCAAGACTTCATTGATCCGTGCAGGGATAGACTGCACAACATGAGGAAATTGGAGTCCCATGGGTTGGATTTCACTACTTTTCGGCTGGAGGGCAGGGCCCGTATATGGTGGCAGTCTTATCTTCTTGGCAGACCAGTGGGTTCTCCTCTCTTGACTTAGGACCAGGTTACACAGCTTCTCTTGGACAGGTATATTCCACCCTCTCAGAGGGAAGAGTTACGAGGTCAGTTCGAGTAGCTCGAGCAGGGTCAGATGTCAGTGACCGACTATGAGGCAAGATTCTCTGAGTTGTCTCGCCATGCACTTATGATACTTCCTATAGCCGCAGAGAGAGTGCAGAGATTTGTTGCGGGGTTGCACCCCGGTATTCGGGCTAGTATGGCCCGAGAGGTAGAGATGGGTACTGATTATCAGCTAGTAGTGGAGATTGCTCGGAGGATTGAGGGCTAACACCATAGGGGTAGAGAGCAGATGTAGTAAGACAAGAGGACCCGTTTCTCTAGAGAGTTTAGAGGTGCCCCCACTAGGGGCGAAGGTCAGTTTGGGAGGGGTCAGCCTAGCAGGCCCACTTATCCAGCACCACCACCTCCTCGGGGGGGCTCTAGCGCGACATTATTTTAGTGCCATGCCAGAGAGTTCTTACAGCCCACCAGCTTATCAAGGTTCTTCCAGTGCCTATTTTAGTGCCATGCCAGAGAGTTCATACCTCCTACAAGCCATCCAGGGTTCTTCTAGTGGGTATTCTGGCCATCAGAGTCAGACTTCGGGACAATAGTCTATGGTACCGAGAGGTTGTTACGAGTGTGGAGATCCGGGTCACATAAAGAGATTTTGTCCCAGACTTCAGGGCAAGGCAGTACAGCAGTGTCATCAGCCCATGATTTCAGCACCAGTCGTCCGACCGCCCAGAGGTGGGGGACAGACGGGTAGGGGCCGTCCTAGAGGTAGAGGCCAGGCAGGGGGAGGCCAGCCAGCTATTGTTCAGCCATGTGGAGGCCAGCCAGTCGGTGCTCTGATAACTAGAGATTCTAGTTCATTTTACACTCCTTTTTACTTGAGTTTTGATTAAAAATGTATACAAATAGTCCCCAAGGCTTACATGTTGTACTTGCTTGCAGGGTTTGGTCAAGAATGTGACAAGAGGTCAAAACCAGCTCAAAAAGGAGTGAAACCTGCACAAGTACCAAGAACAAGTCAAAGCACTGCTACAACATAAAATCTACTGCAGCTGCAACAGACCCACCACGACCGCAGTCCATTTAGTACGGTCCGCGGTGAGGAGATTCAGAAAGGTGCAAATTTTGGAAGCTCAAGCACTGCGGTCCGCGGTAGATTCTTCACGGCCGCAGTAGCCTCATCGCGGCTGCAATCCATTTTATGCGGTCCGCTGAGAGGAGATTCAGAGAGCTGGGAGTTTTGAAGATTGGAAACCATCGCGGCCGCAATCCATTTTGTGCGGTCCGCGATGAAGCCACCGCGGCGGCGGTCCATTATATGCGGTCCGCGATGAAGCCACCGCGGCGGCGGTCCATTATATGCGGTCCACGGTGGATAGATTTAGAGACTTATAAACTAATCCAAAAAGCCTCACTGCGGCGGCGGTGCATTTTCCGCGGTCCGCAGTACCTCCGTCAGGGGTATTTTTGTCCAAAAAATTTGGCCTTGTATAAATACTCTTTTTCAGATTTTTAGGGTATCTAACTATTAGCTGAGCACGTGAACGGTGGTTTTAGCCTATTTTGAGTAATTTTATAGTTGGTTTAACATTGAATCTTCAATTCTTAGTTTGTAATCATATTATATGGGCTATTCTTCATCTAATTATCTGTTTTCATCCATTATTATGAGTAGCTAGACCCATTAGCTAGAGTTGTGGCTCAACCCTAGTGTGGGTATTTGATGGTTCTTTTGTTCTAAGGCTTAAATGTTTATGGGTGGTTGATATTTGAACTGATTTATGCTTTCCATGTTGAATTAGTGGTTGCAAACACTAATTTGTGCCTATTTGACTTGGGTTCTTCTTGAGAAAGAGAGCTTGAGTCTAGGAAAATCAGTTCAACAAGGAATTGTGGCGTATTCGAGAGATTGATAGACCCAATTAAAGGGTTAAATCTAGAGATAGTAATACCTGACTTGAGCCTACATTGCTTGCATAATTTTGACACCCAATTGGTCTTGAGAAAGTCAATTAGGGCAAAGTCACTCAAGCTACCGAGAGGTATAGAGTGAGTAGTGTCGTGCATTGGCTATATCGCGATCCCAAACATAACAGCTTTGCCTTAGGCTTCAGAACCTGTCAAGTATTCACCTAGGAGAAAGTCACCTCCCTAGTGCCTCGTTAACCATTTAGAAAACCTTACAAGTATTCATACTTAGCTTAATTTCGCATATCATTAGCATAAAAGTAGAAGTAACAAACAAACAAATATGATTGGAAGTGTAATCAAGAGCACTATGCACTGCTAGATTAGATAGAAATCCAAATCCAAACATTGTTCTAGCTCCTTGTGGATTTGATCCCGACCTTCTCGGGTAAAAGCTGCATCGACCGCTCTTACCACTTTGTAGTGGTGTAGGGTTGGGCACTGATCACGCTCCAGCTAGATTCTATGCTTTTCCGTCTAGACCAGATGTAGTGGCCTCAGATGTCATGATCACCGGTACTATTTCTGTCTGCAGTAGGGATGCTTCGCTATTATTTGATCCAGGGTCTACCTATTCATATATATATCATCTCTGTTTGCTCACTTCCTGGATATTCCTCATGAGTCCTTGGGTACTCCTGTTTATGTGTCCACTCCTATGGGTAATGCTGTGGTTCTGGATCGAATCTATCAGTCCTGTGTGGTCACATTCTGTGGTTACGAGACTAGAGCGGACCTTCTATTACTTGATATGGATGATTTTGAGTTCATCCTTGGCATGGACTGGTTATCCCTATATCATGCCATCCTTGATTGCCATGCCAAGACTGTTACCTTAGCAATGCCAGAGTTTCCTAAATTGGAGTGGAAGGGTTCGTCTGTCAGTACATCTAGTCAGGTTATCTCTTTTTTGAAGGCTTGAAATATGGTCGAGAAGGGTTGTTTGGCTTACCTAGCGAATGTTCGGGATACCACCGCAGAGTCTCCGACGATTGATTCAGTGCCAGTAGTCCGGGAGTTCACTAATATGTTTCCTTCTGACCTTCCAAGCATGCACCAGATTGTGATATTGATTTATGCATCGATTTGGCTCCAGATACCCAGCCTATATCTATCCCACCGTACCGTATGGATCCGAAAGAGTTGAAGTAACAACTTGAGGAGTTGTTAGCAAAGGGGTTTGTCAGACCAAGTGTATCACCTTGGGGTACACCAGTGTTATTTGTGAAGAAGAAAGATAGAACTATACGGATGTGCATCGATTACCGCCAGTTGAACAAAGTTACCATCAAGAAAAAGTACCCGTTGCCGCGTATCGATGATTTGTTTGACCAGTTTCAGGGTACTAGGGTGTTCTCTAAGATTTACTTGAGGTCAGGGTACCATCAGCTGAAGATTCGGCACTCAGATGTTCCGAAGACCACTTTCCGTACTAGGTATGGCCATTATGAGTTTCTAGTGATGTCCTTCGGCTTGACTAATGCCCCAGCGGCGTTCATAGATTTGATGAATAGGGTGTTCAGGCCTTATATTGATTCATTCATCATTGTCTTCATTGATGACATTTTGATCTACTCACGTAGCCTGGGGGAGCACAAGCAACATTTGAGAGTAGTGCTTCAGACATTGCGAGAACATAAGTTGTATGCTAAGTTCTCCAAGTGTGAGTTTTGGCTAGAGTATGTGGCATTCTTGGGGCATGTTGTATCAGGCGAGGGTATTAAGGTGGATCCCAAGAAGATTAAGGCAGTTCAGAGTTGGCCTCGTCCCACTTTGGTGACTGAGATCAGGAGTTTCCTGGGGTTAGCAGATCTTATCGCCGGTTTGTGCAGGGCTTTTCATCCATTGCAGCACCTTTGACTAGATTGACCCAGAAGGTGCTCCGTTCCGTTGGTCCGATGATTGTGAGACGAGCTTTCAGAAGCTCAAGACAGCTTCGACTACAACACCGATTCTAGTGTTGCCTTTCGGTTCGGGGATATATACGGTGTATTGAGATGCTTCACGGATTGGCTTGGGTTGTGTATTGATGCAGGAGGGGCGAGTTATTGCATATGCTTCACGTCAGCTGAAGATTCATGAGAAGAAATACCATGTGCACGACCTAGAGTTAGCTGCGATTGTTCATGCTCTTAAGATATGGAGGCATTATCTGTATGGGGTGTCATGTGAGGTTTATACTGATCATCGCAGCTTACAGCATTTTTTCAAGCAAATGAATCTCAATTTGAGGCAGTGTAGATGGCTTGAGTTACTGAAGGATTATGACATCACCATTCTTTATCATCTGGGAAATGCAAATGTGGTCGCGGATGACTTAAGCAGGAAAGCAGAGAGTATGGGTAGCTTGGCGTTCATTTCAGCAGAGGAGAGGCCACTAGCTTTGGACAATTAGTCCTTGTCTAACACACTTGTGAGGTTGGACATTTCAGAGCCCAGCCGAGTTCTTGTATGTGTTGTTGCCCAGTCTTCACTAATGGAGCCGATCAAGGCTCAACAGTTTGATGATCCGCACTTGGCAGTTCTCAAAGAGACGGTACTACAGGGTGGTGCCAAGGAGGTTTCTATTGGTTAGGATGGTGTTCTGAACTCCAGGGTCGTCTATGTGTTCCTAATGTCAATGTCTTGAGGGAGAGGATTCAAGGGGAGGCACACAATTCTCGGTATTCCATTCACCCAGGTGCTACGAAGATGTATCGTGACCTGAGACAAAATTATTGGTGGCGGCGGATGAAGAAAGACATAGTTAAGTATGTAGCTAGGTGATAGTAGCCTATATTATACGATGTAGATGCTATTTATGCTCTAAGTTAACCATACTTTATTGATGTTTTAAGTGCTAAATGATAACAAAATGCTCTAATTGAGGTTTTTATGTTTCGCAGGAACTACTCCGAGTTAAGAGGAGAATATAGAGTGTTTTGGGGTCAAATATGTAGATACAAGGACAATTGAGAAGAGCCCGGATGAAAACAAGCAAGAGAAGGTGAAGAAAAACTAGGAAACAGCCCACCGCGACCGTGGTGGGACCGCGCCTGGAACGCGGTGAAAGAAGGCGAAAAATAGAATGTTTGCAAACCACCGCGGTCGTGCGCGGTCGTGCCGCGACCGCGGTAGATCTGGAGGAAGCCAAGAAGTTTGAGGGCCAAAGTGTAAATCATGGGAAACTTATCCTAACCCTATATAAACTCAACAAACTCGCTCAAGTCAAGGTTAAGCTTGTTTTTAGACTGAATTGGAGGCAAGAACAAGTGTGAGAAGATCAAGACACCATTAGAGTTTTTCATTCTTCTTATTGTTATCATTATTTTGTGAACTATGAATTATTTTATGTTTTTATCTTCTTTTCCCATGAGTAACTAAACATTTAATCTAGGGGTGATGGAACCAACTGTTAGATGAAGTTTTGATTCAATTTTGTTATAATGGAGCCGGGTGTATTATATGATTGTTCAACTATGTTTTGTATGCTGATTAATTGAATGGGCCCTCGATTAATCGTGTCTAATTGCCTTGTGTTGCTTGAGAAAGAATACTAGATTAGATTGTTGTTGAACAACACCACTTTTGGGTAATTGAAGAGATTCATTACTTGAATTTAAAAGTGGGGTTAGAGATAAAGAAACTTTGGTGGGATAATTCAGAGCTGCATAAATTATCAGCCAGAGTAGTTCGAGAGAATGCTCTAGTAAATTATCGTAGTTGATCGAGAGATAATTTTGGTAACCCATAACTCATAATCCTCATAGAGTATCACGGCGAGATTATAGCAAAAGAGTTAAGAATTAAGCTAGCAATTGGGGAAATCAATACCCTAGATCTTTTCACCATTGAATTATCTTTAATTTAGAATATTGTTAGTTTTAATATCCTTTTACATTAGTTAAACAAATCTCCCTGTTTATTGATAAAAAATCTTGCATCTGGAAATTGGTTGAACTTGTATTAGCATCACTAATAGTTGTAATAGATAGGTTAGTTCCCTGAGGATTCGACTCCGGACTTGAAAAACCGGATTATATTTGCAACGACCGCTTTGTCTTTTATAAGGCATAGTTGGGTGTGATCAAATTTTGGCACCGTTGCCGGGGAACTAACGGTGTTATTTATTGCAACTTAGAAGTAGTGCTAGAATTATTAGTTTAGATCAATTTTCTACGGTGTTAAATAAGTGTTCATTGAAATTCTCACGTTTGCACTCTTGTGTGATTCAGGTGTATGCCTAGAAATTCTTCGAGGACTGGTGAATCGCTTGAAGGACTCTCAGACCCCGAGAAAACATACAGGGCATTAAACCGTGCCATCAAGAAGAACAAACAACCACAACAAACATGCCAACTCATAACTGAAATGGACAACAACGACAGGGAAAACATCAATGTGCCAAACGACGCAGTGGTGGCACCTCTTGTGCCAGAAGCTGCACTTTATGATTGGGCACAGCCAACAGATGACAACTTGGCCACCGCCATTGCTGTGCCCCAAATACAAGCAGAGACATTCTAGATCACCAACAACATGCTGCATCTTTTGCAGAATAAGGAATTGTTCTTCGGGTCACACATTGAAGACCCTCAACAACACCTGAAAATTTTTCTATCAATTTGTGTGACCCAAAGGCAGCCAAATGTGATCCCAGAAGCCATCAAGATGTTACTGTTCTCATTCTTTGTGACTGGGAAGCTCAGACTTGGCTAAATTTGTTCTCAATAAAATCTATTGCCACTTGGGAGGAATTAGTCCATCAGTTTATGAAAAAGTTTTACCCGCCCAACAAGACTGCAAGACAGATTGATGAGATATTGCAGTTAAAGCAGCAACCCACTGAGACCTTGCAGGAAACTTGGGAAAGAGTCAAAGGGATGCTAGTGAAACGTCCCCACCATGGTATTCCAGACCACATGCTCGGCCAGAGATTCTACATAGGATTAACAGACAATTTAAAGGCCAATGTAGATGCTTCAGCTGGGGGTGCATTCCTGAGCAAGACATTCACAGAGTGTAAAATCCTTCTTGACAAGATGGCTCAGAATTCAGGGTGGATGACGAGAGGTACGACCCTGTCACCAATAGTGCATTCAGTTCCTCTTGACCCAAATAATTCACATGCAGAGAACATAGCCACACTAATGACTCAGATGAGTATACTAACAAAGAATATTAATGAGATGGGTACAAAGCAAGTGCATATAGTTGACACAACAAATGGAGGACTGTGTACACCTTGCATTAATCAGTCTTATGTGTGTTCATGGAGTGGAGAAGGTGACAACCAAAGGTTAAGAGAGGATATGAATTATGTCAACAACTTTGGGGGTCAGAGGCAAGGAGGACAACAATGGGCACCAGCACCCAACCAACAGTACAGACCGAACATGCCACAACAGGGAGGTATGTGGCCCAAAGGCCAAATGGTGCCATATCAGAGACAACAGGGCTATCAACAGCAGCCTCAGCAACAGTTGACATATCTACCACCTCATCAGCAACATGATAGCAACATGGTAGAAATCAGGGGTATGCTGCAACAGCTCATTGGAACAAATGGTAAGATGCAGGAAAAGTTGGCAGCGCATGACTCAGCCATTAAGGGTATTGAAACTCAACTGGGGCAGCTGTCCATGGCCTTGAATAACCACCCCCGGGGAACATTGCCAGCCGACACGAACGTTAACCCCAAGGAGCAAAACTCGAATCACCTGATGGCAGTAAGTCTCCGAAATGGGAGAGATTTAGACAAAGAGCAAGAAGCTGCTCAATCTAGAAGAGAGACTACACCAGCCACTCCAGTTCCAGTAGAGACAGATGAATCAGCAAAACTCACTGAAGTGGTGGTTGAACAGGTTCAGGTTGATAAGGGTAAGGCTAAAGAGAGTGAACAAGCTACAGAACGGGTGGTACCTCTTGTGCCACAAAACCCCAACAAAGAGAAGCCAGCAAGCAGTGAACAAAGTGTGATACCTGCACCATTCCCTCAGAGACTAGAAAAACAAAAGAAAGAAGATCAATACAGGAAATTCATGGAGATGCTTCATCAAATTCAATTGAATATTCCTCTGATAGATGCTTTGAGGGAAATGCCAGGCTATGCAAAAATGATGAAGGACCTGATGTCACAAAAATTTGACTTTCAGGACCTGTCCCTAGTAACTCTGACACAGACATGCAGTGCAGTAGTGACAAGACCCATGGCTCAAAAAATGTCTGACCCAGGTAGCTTCACTATTCTGTGTACTATTGGGATTTATGCCTTTGCAAAAGCATTGTGTGACTTAGGAGCCAGCATAAACTTGATGCCTTTGGCAATATATACAAAACTGGGCATTAGCAGAGCCAGACCGACTTCGATGCTGTTGCAACTGGCTGACCGCACGGTTAAAAGGCCGACAGGGATTCTTGATGATGTGCTGGTACAAGTGGGAAAGTTTGTATTCCCTGCAGACTTTGTTATTCTAGATTTCCAGGTAGAAGAGGAGATACCCATCATTCTGGGGAGGCCATTCTTAGCCACTGGGAGAGCATTGATTGATTGTGAAACTAGGGAATTAAAAAAGAGGTTGAATGATGAAGAACTTATATTCAACGTTCAACAATCCATGAGGAGAGCCAGTGAATATGCAAATTGCTCACTAGTGGAAGCTGTGGATGTGATCCTGTATGAAGATGATGAGATCCTGAATGCTAAAGATCCATTGGGAGCTTGCTTGACAAATTTAGAGGATATGGATAGTGAAGGGTTGGCAGAGTGGTTCATGGCACTCGAAGGCCAAGGATTCTGGAAGAGGGAACCTCAGTTCGAGTCCCTTGAGATAGAAAATAGAGCTACACCACCTGCAAAACCATCAATATAGGAACCACCCCAACTAGAGATGAAACCGCTTCCAGCCACCCTCAGGTATGCTTTCTTGGGTCCCAATTCTACTTTGCCTGTTACTATATCATTTGGTCTGCTAGCTGTGCAGGTAGAACAATTACTGCAAGTGTTTCAGGAATGCAAAACTGCCATTGGTTGGACCATGGCAGACATAAAGGGTATCAGCACGGCCTTCTGCATGCATAAGATTCGTCTGGAAGAAGGGCACAAACCTTCCAGGGAACATCAACGAAGGATGAACCCAAATATGAAGGAGGTTGTGAAGAAGGAGGTAATTAAGTGGCTGGACACGGGCATCATCTTTCCCATCTCTGACAGCAATTGGGTAAGCCCCGTCCAGTGTGTACCGAAAAAGGGTGGAATGACAGTTGTGCAAAATGAGAAGAACGAGTTGATCTCAACTCGTAGAGTCACAGGGTGGCGGATTTGCATGGATTACAGGAAATTAAACGCAGCCACTCGAAAGGACCATTTCCCCTACCCTTCATTGACCAAATGTTGGACAGGTTAGCTGGGCAGTCCCATTTTTGTTTCTTGGACGGATACTCAGGTACAATCAGATCTCAATAGCCCCGGAAGATAGAGAGAAAACGTCCTTCACATGTCCGTATGGCATCTTTGCCTTTCGAAGGACGCCCGTTGGACTCTGCAATGCACCGGCCACATTCTAGAGGTGTATGTTAGCCATTTTCACCGACATGGTCGAAGACATTATGGAGGTGTTTATGGACGATTTCTCCGTGGTAGGGGATTCGAAGATTGTCTTCGCAACCTTAAAAGAGTGCTCAAACGCTGTGTGGAGACAAATTTGGTGCTGAACTGGGAAAAGTGCCATTTTATGGTACAAGAAGGCATAGTGTTGGGGAATAGAGTGTTCAAAAAGGTAATTGAAGTAGACCATGCAAAAGTTGAGGTGATTGAGAAGCTCCCTGCACCTACTTCAGTGAAAGCAGTGAGAAGCTTCCTTGGGCACGCCGGGTTCTACAAGCGGTTCATCAAGGATTTTTCAAAAATTGCTAACCCCTTATGTAAGCTGCTTGAAAAAGACCAGCACTTTGTGTTTTCTGATGATTGCAGGCTAGCATTTGAGTTGAAGAACAGATTGGTGACTGCACCCAACTGGGAGCAACCATTCGAACTGATGTGCGACGCCAGCTACGCTATAGGTGCAGTTTTGGGGCAGCGCAAGGAGAAAATTATGCAACCAATTTACTATACAATCAGGACACTTAGTGGTGCACAACTGAACTACACTGTCACAGAAAAGGAAATGATCGCTATAGTGTTTGCCTTTGACAAATTCAGGTCATATCTTATTGGTTCGAAAGTTATTGTTTATACAGACCATGCAGCCATTAGGTACTTGATAGCAAAGAAGGAGTCAAAGACCCGCTTGATTCGTTGGGTTCTGTTGCTACAAGAATTTGACCTGGAGATTCGTGATCGAAAGGGGACAGACAATCAAGTAGCAGACCACCTCTCGAGGTTGGAAGGGGCAGAGAAGAGAACAGAGGTTGAAGATATCATTGAGACATTCCCGGATGAGAAATTACTTGCGATGACAATGGATGAGGCACCATGGTATGCCGATATTGCTAATTACTTAGCATGTGGTATTGTACCTCATGACCTCTCCTCAATTCAAAAGAACAAATTTTTCCGCGATTGTCGTGCATATTATTGCGATGAACCCCTATTGTTTTAAATATGTGTTGATAACATGATTCGGCGGTGTATCCCCAAGATAGATCAACCCTCTGTTTTGTAGGCTTTCCATTCTTCGCCTTATGGTGGACACTTTGGAGGAATTCGGACAGCAGCAAAGGTGCTAGAATCAGGCCTGTATTGGCCTACGTTGTTTAAGGATGCCCATGCTTGGGTCAAAAGCTGTGATGAATGTCAAAGGACGAGCAACATATCCCATCTTCATAAGATGCCAATGACCACAATCCAAAAGGTGGAAGTGTTTGACATGTGGGGGATCGACTTCATGGGGCCTTTTGTCAACTCATACGGTAACAAGTATATACTGGTTGCCGTTGACTATGTCTCCAAGTGGGTCAAAGCAGTTTCTCTCCCAACCAATGATGCGAAAAGGGTGACCAGTTTCCTCAAGAAAAACATCTTCACACATTCCCCCCCCCCCCCCGGAGCCATAACAGTGATGGTGGCTCTCATTTTCGCAATAGAGCGTTTGCACGCTTGTTGGACAAGTATGGAGTTAGCCACAAGGTAGCTTCACCCTACCACCCACAAACAAGCGGGCAGGTGGAAGTGTCCAATAGGGAAATCAAAAGTGTCCTCTCAAAAACAGTGAATGCAACAAGAACTGATTGGGCAAGGAAGCTGGATGATGCATTGTGGGCATACCGCACAGCCTTCAAAACTCCAATTGGTATGTCACCATACAAGTTGGTATTTGGAAAGGCATGCCACCTTCCAGTTGATCTAGAACACAAAGCATTGTGGGCATTGCGGCAGCTAAACTTAAACATGGATACAACGGGCACCAACAGAGTTAATGGCTTGCATGAGCTTAAGGAATTCCGGTTCCAGGCATTCGAGAGTGCTAGACTATATAAAGAAAGGATGAAATCGATGCATGACAAGCACATCTTGGATGAAACTTCAAACCCGAAGCGTTAGTGCTGCTATATAACTCAAGATTGAGGTTGTTCCCGGGTAAGCTAAACATTCGATGGTCAGAACCGTTCAGAGTGGTGCAAATGTTCCCAGGTGGAGCTGTGGAGATCGAACCTGAAGATGGGACGAACAAGTTCACAGTGAATGGATAGAGGTTGAAACATTACCTTGGAATGACTGAAGAAAAAGGGGACAACATGGTAATAACGTTGGAAGATCTCCAGTACACAAATGAGGAGTGATGATATGAGCCTGCATCGTGCCGCGACGTTAAATCAGGCGTTGCGTGGAGGCAACCCATGTTTTCTTTTGTTTCTTTTTCTTTTGTTTGATGTTGTACCAGATGTGTAGGAAACTAACACTCTTACATGTAAAATAAAAAACCCGCGACCGCGACCGCGCCGCGCGACCGCGGTAAATGAGGAGCATTCTACTTTGGATTGCTCTGTCCACCGTGACCGCGGTGGGACCGCGACCGCGGTGAATGGCAACCATTCTTTTTTACCCCCCTCCTTCACCGCGGCACGACCGCGGTGAAACGCGATATGCTGCACCCAGGTAAGTTGAATTTAAAAAAAAATTCTTATTATTTTTTTATTTTCTTTTCTTTTTCTCTTATACCCACCCTAATAAAATTAAAAACAAACTAACCCCCCCCCCCCCCCCCCCC
>NW_017671171.1:180279-218286 GCF_001879085.1 Nicotiana attenuata
CCCCCACCCCCACACACACACACACACTTTCCCCACTCTTACTCCTCCGACCCTAACCCACGCCCCTTTCTTCTTCTTCTTCTTCACATCTCTCACACACCCACTTCTCTCCCACACACACCCACACACTTCCAACTCTCCCTTCCCCAACTTCCATTACTCTCACCTTCTACAAGAACCAGGTATGTCAAGCTTTCCATCTCTCTTCTTGTACTTTTCTATTTTGCAAATTTAATGCTTTAATTGTTTAAGTATTTACAGTTAGATTTTTGGTTTTCTTTTCTTTTTTTTAGTGGGTAATGTCTAAAATGTTGTAGAGACGAGCTTGGTATCGTTGTGTAAAGTTAATTATGGTGGGGTGGAGTTGTGAAGTGAGAATGGTTGATTTGGGGGGAGAGTTTATGCTTCCATGGGATAGGTGTGTTAAATTATAGACCATGCTCACAAGGTGTTTGTGAAATTTCCCCAATGGAGTTGTAATGGCTAATGTGACCATAGTGGTGGTGAAGTCTGAGTAACCACCCAGGGTTCACACAACTCAAACCCTCACTAATAGTAGCATCTGTTTTGTCAGGTACAATGCACCAGTCAAGAAAGAGACGTGCCACAGGTTCCTCCGCTAGTGGACTAGGAGGGTCATCCAGAGCTCAGGGTCAGGCTAGTGCGGACCAGTTTGACCGCACTCGGTTTGTTTCCAAAGCAGATCAAGATAAGTTTAATGAAAAGGCATCCAAAAAGCTATTGCCAGAAGTACACATTGACAGGCATGCCTTGTAAGTTGAATGCCCACGTATCTATGAAGAATTGAGGAGGCGTCATCTGGACATCTTCTTTGATGAACCGGAGGAGGGCAATGTGCTGCTAGTATGGGAATTCTATGCAAATTTCTCAGAACATGTTGAGAGGGTTGTCACGGTACGCAAGATCCCGGTGGATGCGTCTCTTGAGGCCATCCGCCGAGTGTACAGGTTGCCGGTGTTCACTGGAAAGACAGATTATTACCGATATTATCAATGCCCAACTGTCTGGTGGCAACCAATTATTGAAACAATCTGTGTGGCAAATCGGGATCCATATGGATAAAGCGGAGAATTACCCTGAACTCTCAATATCTCAATTGGGAAGCTAAGTGTTGGTTGACGATCATCAACAGCCGTTTGCTGCCGTCCAGCAATACCATAGATGTTAATGGGCCACGAGCAGCGGCGATTTATTATTTCATGAGCCAACACGATTTTGATGTGGCCCGACTCATTCAAGAAGAGATGTTTATTCGCTCCCCAGAAATACTCAAAGGGTTCTACTTCCCCTCCCTGGTCACCAAGTTGTGTCGTGCTTCACGAGTTCCTGAAAATCCCATAGTAGATGGGAAGTTTCCATTGAAAGCCCCATTCAGGGCTAGCAAAATAACAGTTGGGAAAGAGCCGGTTGTGGTGGTTGGTGCTGATAATGATGCCGATGATGATGATGAGGGAACTATGCATGCTGCCGCCCCACCAGAGCAGAGTGCTGATGAGGTAGGCCCATCACAGGCCCGCCGGAGTACCCGCATGACAGCTCTGGAGCGAGAAATGGCTGGCCTACGCACTTCGGTCACTGACCTGAATACTAGAGTTGACAATTTGGCTACTCAAAATACTAGGTCAGAGAAAAAGAGCATGGGCTGGCTCCGGGCGCTAGGACGATCGTGTCACCTTGATCCTGGCGCCGTCTCTGATCAGGACTGAGCACCAGGGAAGTCCCCTTACCTTACTCTACTTTAAATTCTTTGACATGGGGACATGCCAAATCTATAAGTATGGGGTGGGGGATGGTTGTTGTTGTACAATTGTATACATTTATTTGGTGTTGTTGTTGTTTGGTGTTTTTGGTTGATGTTAATTAACTGCGACTTGGCCCGAAGACGGACACCTCTCGACGGGTCTCTTGAGGGACTTAAGTCGAACCCAAAAAAAAAGCAAAAAGATTTTCTTCTGTTAGGTAGTGTATCAACTCCCCCTTGGTTTTTCTTTAAACCACGGTTCTTTTCTAAGGGTTTCCATTTGAACCGGGTGTAGTTAGCTTCTTTTTCTTTTGTAGTTTAGGAACTTTTGGGCGAGGAAAGATTAGAATAGGATCCCTTGACTCCATTCTACCTTGAATAGGGATTGCTTTAGTGTGACACTTAGGCTCATTAGTTGACTCTAGCAATAAAGCCTTAAATTGTGTGTTCTTGAGTTGGCTTAAACACTTTGAGTAGAGTGTCGGATGGTCCTAACTGAATTGAGTCATGTGCCATGTGTGAGTGAGGCTTTGTGTATTCTATGCTAACACTCGATGCCTAGAACTTTCCCTGTGTGTGTACGAAGCGAAATGGTAGTCTTAATTGGTCTGGAAAATGATATAGGTGTTTCCTTGTTGAACCTATCTATATATGTTTTTACCCACCGGAGTGTATATATCCTAGTTAACCCCTTTGAGCCTGTAATCTTGTTTCCTTGGCAACTACATTACAAGCCTTACCAAGTTTTGAAGTACCAATCTCTTTGAACCCTATCACCTCTTAGAAGCACTTGAATTGTAATGAATATGGAAAAGTTAAAGTGTGGGGTGGTTGGTTGGGCTTTTGAGTGGAACCAAGAAGACATAAAAACAAAAGGGGTGCACTGTGTGATAAACAATATTAGAAGCCACCAGAAAAAAAAAGAAAAAAAAAGAGAAAGAAGAGACTGAGCTGAATAATTTTTACAAGAATAAGCCTCAAAATGGTGGTGGTCTTCAAAAGAGAAAGTGTGCTTAAAGAAGTGGGGGGTTTAACTTAATGATGTAAAGGTGGAATGAAGATTTGATAAGGTATGGGCTTAAAAGTGGAAAGTGTATTGAAGTGCTTAGGGAGGTGTAGTCACTATACCCATATGTATCCTACCTGTCCCGCAGCTAACATTACAACCAAATAAAGTCCTACTTGCCAAATGGGCTCGATTAGTCGAGTATTACACTACGAGCAAGAATATGGTGCGTTGTTTGTGGCATAAGAATTTATTTCTGAGGGTGAGTGAAATCCTACGTGTTTGAATTCCTCAGTGTGTGAATTATAATGACATGACACAAGTCTCTTTTGTGGTGAGTAGGAACATGATTCATGAAAGAAAGGTAAGTTTGGACCTTTGACTGAGAGTATGGAAGCCGGTTAGGGACATTACGTGGCTAGAAAGAGAGTCCACTCTTGAGGTTAGGAGGTTACGCTAAGGTAGTCTATCTATGTGAATTATTCTTGGTATAAGGAGTAGGGAAGTGACCTAGAGATGATATACGACTAGCAACGGTTTAAGTGTGGGGTGTTGATAGTAGCCTATATTATACGATGTAGATTCTATTTACGCTCTAAGTTAACCATACTTTATTGATGTTTAAGTGCTAAATGATAACAAATGCTCTAATTGAGGTTTTTCTGCTTTGCAGGAACTACTCCGAGTTAAGAAGAGAATATAAAGTGTTTTGGGGTCAAATATGTAGATACAAGGCCAATCGAGAAGATCCTGGATGAAAACGAGCAAGAAAAGGTGAAGAAAAACTGGGCAACAGCCCACCGCGACTGCGGTGGGACCGCGGCTAGAACGCGGTGAAAGAAGGCGAAAAACAAAATGTTTGCAAACCACCGCGGTCGTGCCGTGACCGCGGTAGATCTCGAGGAAGCCAAGAAGTTTGAGGGCCAAAGTGTAAATCGTGAGAAACTTATCCTAAGCCTATATAAACTCAACAAGCTCGCCCAAGTCAAGGTTAATCTTGTTTTTAGACTGAATTGGAGGCAAGAACAAGTGTGAGAAGATCAAGACACCATTAGAGTTTTTCATTCTTCTTCTTGTTATCATTATTTTTTGAACTATGAATTAGTTTATATTTTTATCTTCTTTTTCCATGAGTAGCTAAACATTTAATCTAGAGGTGATGGAACCAACTGTTAGATGAAGTTTTGACTCAATTTTGTTATAATCGAGCGGGGTTTATTATATGATTGTTCAACTATGTTTAGTATGCTGATTAATTGAATGGGCCCTCGATTAATCATGTCTAATTTCCTTGTGTTGCTTGAGAAAGAATACTAGGTTAGATTGTTGTTGAACAACACCACTTTTGGGTAATTGAAGAGATTCATTACTTGAATTTAAAAGTGGGGTTAGAGATAACGGAACTTTGGTGGGGTAATTCAGAGCTGCATAAATTATCAGCTAGAGTAGTTCGAGAGAATGCTCTAGTAAATTACCGTAGTTGATCGAGAGATAATTGAGGTAACCCATAGCTCATAATCCTCATAGAGTATCACGGCGAGATTATAGCAAAAGAGTTAAGAATTAAGCTAGCAATTGGGGAAATTAATACCCTAGATCTTTTTACCATCGAATTATCTTTAATTTAGAAAATTGTTAATCCTTTTACACACTACTAAAAAATAGGGTTATGGCAACGGTTCAGAAATGGTTGCAATAGCCAAGAAAACCGTTGCAATAGGTCTATTGCAACAGTTTTCTGTAACGGTTGTAACTCATAGCTATATGTTTATCTATTGCAACGGTTTTGAACCATTGATATAGAACTATCTATTGCAACGCTTGTTTAATCAAGTGGAACAGTTCAAAGTCGTGGCAATATCACTTTATGTAACGGTTTTTATACTATTGCAACGGTTTGAATTATATATTGCAACGACCATTAGGAGCTATGGCAACGGCTAATTGAATCTATTGCAACAACTTGTTGAAGCTATTGCTACAATATATTGAAGCTTCGCAACGGTTTGTTGAGGCTATTATAACACTTTATGAAAGCTATTTACATTTGAGACTTTTATAGAAGTAAAATTTCTAATATTGTCCAACAATTAAAAAGCATACATAATTCCCAAGAGTAATCAACATTCAAAATAAAGAATTTCTAAAATATCAGAATACACGAATATTTTCAAGAACAATCCCATAACTCTAAGCAGTGTCTTCGCTGCTTTCATCCTTGGTCATTTGATCCTCCTAGAAACGATGAAAATAAATTATTCAGTAAAACTTTCAGAAGGAGTAGTTCCTCAAAATTCAAGAGGCGAGGTAGGTACCTCTATTGGTATTTACATCTTTTTGTCACTTGTCTTATCGTATTTCTACTTTCTCGTACTAACTTTCAGTCCCTGCCATAGAAGGCTAAGCCAAGAATAAACTTTCAAAGGCTAAGCCAAGAATAAACTTTCACAAGTCAAAAAACAAGAAAACTACCGGAATTTGCACTAAGAATAAAGAGGACCAGCAGCAAGCTTCAAGAGCAAATTGAACCTCAATGCCCCAGTTTTTACCCCCAGAAACTCCCCTATTGCTGCTACTCAACAAGCAGTAGTTGGAAGGCTAAATCAAAATGCAGCAACACCTGTTAAGCAGCTTTTCTCAGATGATAATACAGGTCAAAATGCAAAAACACACACAGCTTTGTTGCAGCAGCAGCAATCCACTCAACACACTTCACCTGATAGGCATTTTGGACATCGAAAAGCAACAAAAACACTAGAAGTTGGGCAGCAAATTGTGACAACCACTCCAGCTATTTTAGTAGAGGAAAGACAGCTTTTGGATGGAATGGTAAGTGCAAATCCCATGAATTCTTAAATGTTATTGCTAGCAGCACTGGTCGTACAAGTAGAAGCAGGAATAAATTGCAAATCAAAGAACATCCACAACACAAGACAACATTGGTTAAACCACATGAAGGAAAAAATATGGTGACACAAGGTTTTGATCAAGATATTTCAAACCCGATGATTGTGGGCAGAGATACATATGTAGAGGGTGAGGAAGATGATATTCTAAATCAATACCGGGCAGAGGCAGCAAGAAAAGGTGATTTATCACCTATGCATAGTGAAAAAAGTAAGAAATATCAAACAAGGGACAAAAGTTGGGACGACAGGGTAAATGAAGAAGCAAACGTAAGGAGACTTCCAATGAGAATTGCCAAACAAAAACAGGCCATCCAAACTACATCCACAAAGTCCAACCGTTCAAAGAAGAAAGCATGAATTTTGAAGACATTTTGAAAAGGGTTGACGATGAATACAAGAGGTTACAAGTTGCAGATTTCACAGCACTAGAGAAGAAAGACCATCACTGTTATTGCTACATCTTTTTATTCTACCATCACATTAGCATAGTTCTATGTAATATCATCACAGAGTATGTTATTAACTCTGTGATGATCATAGAATATTTAGTTCTAGTTAGTTCTTTCTTTTTAGATGCATGCTAGTAGGTGAGGCTTTTTATTTGCCTCAATAGGATTAGTAAGGTAAGGTTTAGCCCAGTTTGTGTTGCTCTAGTCCTATGCCTTTGGAAAGATATCCAAATGGCTATGAGATTATATGCCCTCGTGAGAATTTGCCGGCAGTACACCATGATTCCTCTACATGAGGCTGCCATAAGGGCATTGTGAGGCGCAGAGGAGTGATTATATGGCCAAGGCATAGAGGCAACACTACTGGTGCTATTGTCCCCTTATTTGTACTCTTCCTATATGGTTCTTTTTTTACTTTTTATTATTAATAAAACTAGACCTAGGCACCTGCCTAGTGGATTGCTTAAAAAAAATAAAGAGGACACGCTCGAAAATATGTCGAAGAAAACTATACAGTCCAACCTTCCTCTAATAAAATACATAAGCACATAACCAAGAGATCCCAAATAATCTCTTCCTCTTTGCTCTCCCAAAAAATGGAAAAGGACAACAATTTATCATATATAAATGGTCGTGAAGCTAAATCATAAAGAAGAAACCATAGACTTTGACACTAACACCATATCAGTCAGCCCTTTGATAACATGGATAAATAGCTACATGTCCAAATCAGGGAGAACATCACGTAATCTTTACAGTAACTACTCATGAAATGAATCTTATATTTATACGGCAGAATCCATTCATGATGAAGTTGGATTAATATAGACTTTATAAGCTCCAACAAGTTACATCTATCGGCCAATAAGCCAGCAATGGGACAGTCAACCATCAACATACAACCTCTGACTTATTCAAAGATTTGCATTTTCAATTCAAGGAGAAATATAGCATGAACAGTTATCTGAAATAAAAAAATAACTCAAAAGGATTCTTGATATATTTTCACATTTATAGATTATTTCTACGGTCAAATCTCAAAAAGAGACGTTATCCAACCTAAAGTATGAGTTCTGATAAAATTACTACTCCAACCTAATATAGAAAGAAAAATAGTTGCTGAAAAATAAACATGGATAAATAGCTACTTGTCCAAACCCACGACAAAATACTTACTAGCTAAATTTAGTGATGCCAAAAAGGAAGTTTGTAAAAGTTTGCATAGACATGAATCTATGTAGATCTTGTGCATAGGTAAAAGGAGCATAGACATGATATATACTCCAAGCATTCTCAAACACTGAAAGAACTCAGACAGATTCCTAGAAAATGAACAATAGAAAAAACTTAGATTGAGAATAGTTCTGTAACCTCTAGTTTTAGAGTCCTATAAAGTATAAAACATATAATTGTGAAATAACTAAGACCAAAAAATCAAAAAAAAACTAGTTTTGCATTCCACAAGCAGCATGATACCAAAAGAATAAAGTACAAAACATATACTATTTTTTTAATACATCTGAACTGATGTCTAATTAACCTTCCTTAAATGAGAGTAAAAAACAATGGCACTCAGTCAATTGGAACATAACTGAATCACATATCAATGTCTTAGATGAAGAAAATGCAATTAAATCTTTCCCAATCAGATAAGTAACAACACGAAATTTTTAAAGACAGTAAAGTTTGTCAACGTTCCCCTAAACGCTACTTTAGATTCCTGGAATTTTCTAATGACAAGTTTAAATGGGGATTTCATATAGGAAAAAGATCATAATGAATTCAAAATAAAGAGAATAAAGATTCACGATTAGCTGTTTCGCGATAAATAATTTCTTCATTTAAGACGTAAGCAACATATTAAAGATACTTGGTGAACTACAAGTCAAAGGCTAACCGATTCTACTAATATTGATTGCCAAAGAAAAAGTAAATGTACCTCAAAAAGGCCAAAGGGGTACTGTTCTTCCTTTCTTTTCTTTTTCGGTGGCTTGATAAAAGGAGGCAACAGGTACTTTTATCTGTTATTACCACAATAATAAGAAATATCAATTATATCTGCAATGAATTTCTAATATAAATAGTTCTGACTTAATATCATCCAAGACAATAATCATGAAAAATAAACATACTACATTTTCAATTTAATTAATTTCGTGAGTCATCTACTCCAACTCAACAAACTACATTCCACCACTCCAAATATATAAATATTATTGTCTACAGGATAAACGCATCTAACCTGAATTTTTTTAAGAAATAACTTACGAAATACTATTCTACATCAATCTTCATATAATTAGTATGCCAAAATTATTTAACCATATTAGGATGTAGCAATCATAGTAGTAAATCAACCAAATTATTTATCTATAAAGTGAAGTAACTAATTCAAATTGAGAATCTCTATACAGTAAATCATATAGAGTGAAAGTAAAAGATTATGAATAAGAAATCGATGCAATCTATTTGCACAACCAAGACTAAACTGTCAAACCAAATAAACCAAATACCCAAAATCTTTGAGACAAAGTCCAATATCACTAACTGAATGAACTAAATTAATGTTAGAAACATACATATCTATGGTTTTCCAAAAGAATATGCATAAAATAGCTTAATGCATTTTTATACACATAAAACTACCTTTGTGGCTAGTTCCGCATTCTCGGAATTTCCTCCTCCTTAATGTCTAAGTTCACACAAATGGTACAGAACTTCATTGCAGTTCATTTCATCCAATTCATAAGTTCTTTTCTCAAATAAAGAAATTTCAGTCAGACTTAAAGTCTCAATCACTTCAAACCTAGATCAGTTGTTTTACCAAACTGAAATTCATAAGCAGCAAATCTAAAAAATCGGGGGAATGAAGGCAACTTTAAGAGAATAAATAATAGTTCTTTTGAAATAAAATAAAAATACCATACCCACAATAAAAATCATCAGATGATGACCAGAGCAATTGAAACAATGATGCAATTCGAAACCCTAAATACAAGAGATAGAGATAAATATGAAGACACAAAATCGATTCTGTTTACAGAATAAGAAACTTTCAACAAACACAAAAATCTGAAACCCTATCAAAACATATACAAATAAATTTTACTGAATAATCCTTTATAGAACAAGAAATTAGAAATACTTGAAAAAATATTAAAAATCAAGAAATGAAGGCCGGGTTTTGGGTTCTCTTATTTTCAATTCAAGCGAAGAATGTAGAAGATGGAAAAGAGTTCAGAGATTCCTTCGCCATTGTTCAAACCTTTAAATATCCGATTTTTGAGAGCATCATTTCTTTGTGCTGCCAAAAAAATTATTCAGATATCTCGAGAAATATGAAGCCCCAAGCACAAATGTTCTAAGAGAGCTATTGACAAATTTTAGGGTTTATCTTAAGAGCTTGGATCTGTTTGAAGCAACAATGCTTAAGAGTGGGTAGAGCTTCTATGTGTTCGAAGTACGAGAGTTTGTCTTTAGGTTTTAAGTAAAACCAAAATGCTAAAAAACAAAATGAAAACCACTTAAAAATTGAAAAATTAGAAGCGGGAAAATTAGGTGGGTATTTGAATATCATCCCAATAGATTTTTTTCTGAAAACTTGTTCTTGTAGATTTTTATATGGCAATGGTTGTAATAACCGCTACAGCAAGTTCCTCTATAGCAGCGGTTATTTCACTAATGCAACGATTTAGTTACGAAAGCATTCCAATAGGGTCTAGTTGTTATTGCAACGGGTGTAACCGTTGCAATAGACCATCTATAGCAACGGTTATATAACCGTTGCGCAAACTTTCGTTGCCATAGATCCAATTTCTAGTAGTGACATTAGTTAAATAAATCTGCCTGTTTATTGATAAAAAATCTTGCATCTGGAAATTGGTTGAAATTGTATTAGCATCACTAATAGTTGTAATAGATAGGTTAGTTCCCTGAGGATTCGACTCCGGACTTGAAAAACCGGATTATATTTGCAACAACCGCTTTATCTTTTATAAGGCATAGTTGGGCTTGATCACTAGGTGCCTAAATTACCAGCAAGTTAAGTATGAGCAACAGAGGCCATGTGGCTTACTCCAGCAGATGACTATACCAGAGTGGAAATAGGAACGTATTACTATGGACTTTGTAGTTTGATTGCCGCGGACCTTGCGAAAGTTCGATGCAGTTATGTTCTTTGTTGACAGGCTGACCAAGTCAGCACACTTCATTCTAGTTGCAACTACTTAAACTTCGGAGAGGTTGGCCCATATTTGTATTTGGGAGATAGTTTGGTTGCACGGTGTGCCTGTTTCTATCATATCAGATAGGGGCCCTCAGTTCACTTCGCATTTCTGGAGAGCCGTACAGAGTGAGTTGGGAACCCGTGTGGAGGTCAGTACAGCATCATCCGCAGACCATCGGGCAGTCAGACTGGACAGTTAAGATCTTGGAGGACATGCTCAGAGCATGTGTGATTGACTTTGGAGGGCAGTGGGATCAGTTCTTGCCTTTAGCCGAGTTTGTTTACAACAACAGTAATCAGTCCAGCATTTAGATGACTCTATTTGCGGCTTTGTATTGTCGGTGATGTCGTTCTCCTATCGGGTGGTTTGAGCCCGGCGAGGCTAAGTTATATGGTACTGATTTGGTAAAGGATGCCTTGGAAAAGGTAAAGTTGATTCAGGATCGACTTCGCACAACACAGTCCAGACAGAAGAGTTACACGGATTAGAAGGCGCGTGATGTATCATTTATGGTAGGCAAGAAGGTTCTCTTGAAAGTCTCGCCGATGAAGGGTATAATGAGATTCGGGAAGAAGGGCAGGCTGAGCCCCAAGTTTATATGCCCATTTGAGGTGTTGAGACGAGTTGGGGAGGTTGCTTATGAGCTTTCTTTACCTCCCAGGCTATCAGGGGTTTATTCGGTTTTTCACGTGTCTATGCCCCGGAGGTATCACGCCGACTTGTCACATATGTTAGACTTCAGAAATATTCAGCTGGATGAGAGCTTGGATTATGAGGAGGAGCCAGTTGCCATTGTTGCCAGGCAGGATCGCCAGTTGAGATCCAAGAGGATTTCCGCGGTAAAGGTCCAGTGGAGGGGTCAACCAGTCGAGGAGGCAACCTGGGAGTCTGAGGAGGACATGTAGAGCAGATATCCATACTTATTCAGCACTTCAGGTACGAATCTAAACCCGTTCGAGGACGAACGTCTATTTAACAAAGGGAGAATGTAACGACCCGACCAGTTATTTTGCTTTATAGAACCCTATTCCCCTAAATAAGACTTCTCGTACTTGTTTTTACTAATTTATGACTTGCGGGGATAGTTAGTTCGAGATTTGGAAGAGTTCGGGTTGAAATCGGAACACTTAGTTCCTTAAGGTTAGCTTAAAAGGCCGAGTTTGACTTCGGTAAACATTTTGAGTAAACGACATCGGAATCGGGATTTGACGATCCAATAGGTTTGTATGATAATTTCGGACTTGGCGTATGCTCGGATCGGGTTTTGGATGACCCGGGAGCGTTTTGGGACCTAATAGTGAAAGCTAGTTCTTGAAGGTCTTAGAAGTTCTTTAAATTTAGTTTGGAGCGAGTTTTGGTGATATCAAGGCCCAAAAGGAAATCCGAGATCGGGGATAGTTTTGGTGTCATTTCGAGTAGTATAAGTACATTTCGGCGCATTGAAAGTAAATTGAAGAACTTGAAGTTCTTAACTTTGATTCAATTGGTTTTGGGGTGAGATTCTTAGTTTTAGTGTTGTTTCGTGCGTTCCGAGAGCTTGAACGAGTCCGTTTTATGATTCCAAACTTGTTGGTATGTTCGGCTGGGGCCCCGGGGGCCACGAGTGCCAATCGGACGAGGCTCAGACCAAGTTGAGAATTTGGAGCAATAGCTGAATGCACCAAGTCTGTCATAATCGCACCTGCGCTTGGCCAGCCGCAGGTGCGAGCCAAGCCTCGCAGAAGTGGCCAAGGAAGGGCAACCCAGGTTCTACAGATGCGGCCCATCCTCCGCAGAAGCGGGATTGCAGAAGCTGGTACCCGTTTGCAGGTGCGACGCCAGCCGGCCCAGGCCATTTCCGCAGAAGCGAACTCTTATCTGCAGAAGCGAGGGCGTAGATGCGTCCCTTTGACCTCAGGTGCGAAAAAGCTGGAGGCAGTGAGGTTCATTTAATACGGGACTTAAACCATTTTTACACATTTCACTCACTCCTTGGGCGATTTTTGGAGCTCCTTGAGAGGGGTTTTCACCTAGCTTTTGGAGGTAAATAATTTCTACCAAATGTGAGTTAAATACATAGATTATGGGTTGATTAACATGTAAAAATTAGTGAAAATCAAGAGTTTAGAGAAAAACCTAGGTTATTGATAAAAATGAGATTTGACCACGAAATTAATTATGAAACTTAGTGAAAATCATATATTTTGTTCCTAAGGTTATGGGTAACAACTTTCTTCAAAAAATTTCGGAATCCGAGCACGTGGGCCTGGGGGTGAATTTTAGCAATCTTGCATTTTGGGTTGGGTAATCACTTTAATAGTAAGGATATGAACTTTTGAGCATAGATTGATTAGTTTATGTAATGTTTGACTAGTTTCGAGTCGTTTGGCATCGAATTTGGAGGTTTGAGCGCATTCTTGAAGTGGGAAATAGGCCTTGAGACGAGGTAAGTCTCTTTTCTAACCTTGTAAGAGGGAATTTACCCCATAGGTGAACTTAACTAATATGTGTGGTTATCTATGGGGGCTATGTACGCATGAAGTGACGAGAGTCCGTACGTAGCTACTATTCTTGTTTATGTCCGGGTAGTTTTAGGTTTACACCATGCTCTTGGATACCGTTATTTGATTATACTTGTTGATTTTATCAAATGGAACTAAGTTGAGGATTTTAAGAGCTTAAAAGCTTCAAGTTGAATTGTCTTTATTTTGAAAGGAAATCAAGAAAGGGTTATGTTTTACTGATAAATTTTTATTTGACCGTGTCACAAGTATATTCCGCGAGCGGGGTAATTCTTTCTTCTACTCTTATGAGAGTGGGCCGTTGGCCTCGGCAGGTTTAATAGATGCATCTATGGTTCGTGTCGTTCGACCCTCGGCAGTGCACAATTTACATTTATGTTGGATCGGGCCGAACATCTTCGGTGGAATTCGTGTGTTAATGGAATTGGAAATCCCTTTTACAATTGGTATAAATTCAGTGTTTGTGTGATTATATGCTTTAAATGAAGGAAGAGACTTGGGTTCTTAAATATGGTGAAAAATTGTTCAGTTATTTCTTGTTCTGAGCTTTATTGTTTTATATCATTCTTAATTAGGATTTTATATTATCATATTGTTGGCCCTAGTAAGTGTCGGAGTAGACCCTTCGTCACTACTTCTTCGAGGTTAGACTAGATACTTACTGTGTACATATTTTTATGTACTCACGCTACACTTCTGTACTTAATTGTACAGGATTTGAGGCAGGTGCATCTGGTCACCAGTCCGGCGCAACTTTGATACCCATTTCGAGACTCCATGGTGAGCTGCCTGCTGAGCCGTTCTGCAGCAGTTGGAGTCTTCTTTAAGTTTTATTTTTCTGTCTATTTCTTTTCAGATAGTAGAGTAGAACTCTTTTTTATATTCTACTAGATTGCCTATATACTTGTGACACCAGGTCTTGGCACACACACTAGCAGACTTATAATTTTAATATTGTTTACATACTACGGCTTGCATTCGTTGCTTCCGTTTAATTTTGTCTCATTGGTAAATTTCTAAATCTTTTTAACAAATGTAAAATTTTATCCACTTAGTAATTTATTTAAACGGGAAATCACCAGTTTGATTAGTGTTGGCTTGCCTAACAATGGGGTTGGGCGCTATTACGGTCTATAATGGAATTGGGTCGTGACAGGGATGAAAACTCAGCAGCATTATCAAGCCGAATAGACTTAATTGGATTATCGGAGGTTGTGCTCGTAATCAAATTATTTGTGCCATTAATTTTGCAAACGCGAAGCTGCGAGATGACAATAGGCACATATGAGACAATCCAGAGATGCATCTATTAAGATCATAAAATATCTAAACGGCCCACTAGGTAGGTGAATAGGTCCACAAATATCCCCTTGTATACGTTCCAAAAACACAGGGGACTCAATTTCAACCTTTGTTGGTGATGGTCTAATAATTAGCTTGCCTTGATAACTACAAGTGCAAGAAATTTTATTATTTAAAAGAATCTTTAAATTCTTTAATGGATGCCCATTTGAGTTTTCTACAATCCGTCTCATCATAATTGATCCAGGATTTCCCAATCGATCATGCCAAAGTACAAAAGTATTAGAATTTGTAACCTTTTGGTTTACGATAGAATGTGCCTCAATTGCACCAATTCTTGTCCAATACAGGCCACAAGATCAAGATGGGAACTTCTCAATAACCCTTTTCTAGCCAGAGACATTCTTGGTAACAAGGAGATATTCAAGATTATTCTCATCTATTGTCTCAATATGATATCCATTTTGGCGGATATCTTTAAAACTCAAAATGTTCCTTCTAGACTTGGAGTAGAATATAGCATTATCTATGATAAGTATTGTTCCCTTAGCCAGAGTTATAGTAGCTCTTCCACAGCCTTCATGTAACGACCCGGCGGGTCGTTTTAAGAATTAACGCCCCCATACCCTATTAACTGCATTCCCCGTGTTTGTTTCTGCTATAATGAGTTGCCAGGAAGATTTAATTGGAGTTTCGGAGAGTTTTGGGATACTTAGTCCCTAAATGAGAGTTTAAGTTTTAGAATTTGGATCGTAGTCGGAACAGTGTGAAGACGGCCTCGGAATGGAATTCCGTTGGTTCCGTTAGCTCCGTTGGGTGATTTTGGGTTTAGGAGCATGTTCGGATTGTGTTTTGGAGGTTCGTAGCTTAATTAGGCTTGAAATGCCAAAAGTTGAATTTTTGAAGTTTCCGGATCGATAGTGAGGTTTTGATATCGGGGTCTGAATGGAATTCCGGAAGTTGGAGTAGCTCGGTAGTGTTGAATGTGACGTGTGTGCAAAATTGCATGTCATTCGGACGAGGTTTGATAGACTTTTTGATCGAAAGCGTAATTCAGAAGATTTTGGAATTCTTAGGCTTGAATTCGATGATGATTCGATGTTTCGATGTTGTTTTGGGTGTTTTAAGGGTTGGGTAGAAGTTTGGATAGTAGTATAGGACATGTTCGTGCTTTTGGTTGAGGTCCCTGGGGCCTCGGGATAATTTCGGATGGTTGACGGAGAGTTAGGCTTTTGAAGTTGGCAGTTAAAGCTGTGTTCCTGTCATAACCGCACCTGCGTGTGTGGGACCGCAGGTGCGGCACCGCAGAAGCGTGTATGTGATCGTAGAAGCGAGATTGGCCAGGCTCCAGCAAACCGCAGGTGCAAAATGGTCAACGCACCTGCGAGACCGCAGGTGTGGTAAAGGAGCCGCAGGTGCAAAAAATTAGCTTTAATGAAACGTCGCAGATGCGACTTGTGTTCCGCAGAAGAAGGACCGCAGGTGCGGTCCTAGAGTCGCAGATGCAGATTTACTGGGCAGAAAATCAGAATTTCGAGGGTTTAGTTTCAAAAGTTAGAAAATTGATTTGGAGCTCGGGAGAGGGCGATTTTGGGAGATTTTTGAAGAGGAAATCAGTGGGTAACGATTCCTTATCCCTTTCTAGTTGTATTCCATTAATCTATTGTTAGTTTTATCGTTTAATTTCGGATTTGAGATGAAAATTGGGGAAAAATTTGAAGAAAGTTCTTAGACCTAAATTTCGAGTTTTGATTGGGAATTTGACGTTGGATTTGGATAATTTTGGTATGGTTAGAATCGTGAGATTATGAGGATTTTGAAAATGTAAATTTACCCGATTCCGAGACGTGGGCCCGGAGGGCATTTTTGTCATTTTACCTAATTTTGCGTATTAGCTTAGAATTTATTTATAGAATCAATTACTTGAAGTGTTTTTTATGTTGTGCAATTGAATTGAATAGATTTGGACCATTTGAAGTCGAGTACTCGTGGCAAGAACGTGGTTTCGGGTTGATTTTGAGCCGGTTCGAGGTAAGTGGCTTGTCTAATCTTGTGTGAGGGAAACTCCCCTTAGGATTTGGTATTATTGATGTTTGAAATGCCTTGTACGTGAGGTGACGAGTGCGTACTTGTGCTAATTGTTGGAAAAATCCGGTTTTCATTAAGTACTTAGAATTGTGTTTACTTTCCTGTTTATACTACTTGCAATTTAAGCCTGTTATTAGCTTAGGGAAGCATGTCTAATTGATTTAATTGCTTATTTGTTCTACTGCCTTATTTGAATTATGTGCAGCATGCTAGGTTAGAAATACCTGCTTTACCTTGGTGTAAAATTTGGTTGAATTGAGTATTCTTCTTGTTGCTGCTGTGAATTTACTTTGGGATTACGGGACGGTATCCCGGGAGATCCCCTTGTATGTTTACTTTGGGACTACGGATTTTTATTCCGGGAGATCCCCCTGCACTTTTACATTGGAACTACGGGATTGCACCCGGTAGATTCCCCCAGTACTGAGTATTTACATTTGGGACTACGGATCGGGACTAGGTAAATCCCTGCGCACTATGAGTTCGACTACGGGATGGTATCCCGGGAGATCCACTGGATATTTATATTTGGGACTACAGGACGGTATCCTAGGAGATCCCCGGTTGTTATCTCTATGTGAGTTGTATTCCTTTCCGTGATTATTTGTCTCTGATATAGTTGTTGTTGTTCTTTCTATCCTGTGTTACTTCTTGCTGTTGCACTTAACTATACTTCTTTATTTTACACTGTTATATCTTGTATTTCCTTTAGCCTCAGTAGGGCCCTGACCTTCCTCGTCGCTACCCGACCGAGGTTAGGCTTGGCAGATACTGAGTACCGCTGTGGTGTACTCAGACTTATCACGCTTGAGGCGAGGCATTTTTTAGAGACTCCGAGGTATATCTGCCACGTCCACAGATCGAAGAGTCCCTTTCTATTTTCAATTCTAGTATAGCCCTTTCTGTATATTTCCTTGTTGGTAGACATTCTGGAGTTAGAGCTTATTATGTAATCTCTTAGCTTGTGATTCATGGGATTCCGGGTTTTGGGAATTGTTCAGTTGTTGAGATCTTGTGTTGGTACATGCCGAGCGGCATCTTAAACACTTTTATCGTTGTTTATCTTCAGTTTTTATTTGTTTTTTCGCATTTAGTTCCTTTTTCCGCAAATTGTTAGGCTTACCTAGTCGTAGAGACTAGGTGCCGTCACGACAGTTCACGGAGGGCGAACTTGGGTCGTGACAAGTTGGTATCATAGCTCTAGGTTCATAGGAGTCATGAATCACAAGTCGGTTTATCAGAGTCTCGCGGATCGGTATGGAGTCGTCTGTACTTATCCGCGAGAGGCTATGTAACTGTTAGGAAAATTCCACTTCATTTGATTTCCTTGCCATGCAAGATTTTGATATCACAATTCTAAACTTCTGTCTTTTATTCTCTCACAGATGGTGAGGACACGTGCTACCCGAGATTATCAGGCACCCGCACCCCCTACTGGAGCCATCAGAGGCCAGGGTAGAGGCCGAGGACGTGCCGGTAGTGCAGCCAGAGCACCCGCGCGAGCTGCCACTGAGGTGCCACCAGCAATTTCAACCGGAGTCCAGACACCTGATACGTCTGCTAATACTACTCCAGCACTCCTGGAGACCCTGGCGCAGTTTATGACTATGTACACCACTCTAGCTCAGGCAGGGTTGCTTCCCCTTGCTGCAGCTACATCCCAGGCCGGGGGAGGAGCACAGACTCCTGCCGCCCACACTCCTGAGCAGCGAGTGCATGTTGATCAGGTCCTAGAGGTTATTCATGTACAACCGGTAGCCCCAGCTCAGCCCGAGGAGAGGGCAGTAGCTTCAGAGGAGGAGCAGAAGAGGCTTGAGAGGTTCAAGAAGTATCAGCCTCCTACATTCAGCGGACTAGCCTCAGAGAATGCTCTTGGATTTCTAGAGGAGTGCTACCGTATCCTCCGTACCATGGGTATACCAGGATCGAGCGGGGTTTCCTTCACTACCTTCCAGCTTCGAGGAGTCGCCATGCTGTCGCGCCCCCTTTTTTCCCTCCTCGCGGGGAGAAGTCCGGGTTTCGACATTTCATGGGGGAATCAACTCATTTCCTTTTGGGAATTGGGTATTTGAAGAGTTGCCACCTAACGGATTATGGTGCGTTAGGGCACCTAGAGCGATTAACTCTTAGACCAGTTTGCATTACTAGAGATTTAGGGTAAGGGCTCGAAATAACCTTAAGGGTAAGGTGTTTGGCACCCCTCGTGGTCCATAACGGTGGGTCCCGGCTGAAAATAACTCATGAATTAGTCAAACAAATTGCAAATAAGAACAGGTTAATTTTTAAACACATAATTGCAAATAAGAACAGGTTGAATATTGTATGACTAAGATAATAGACAAAGATTTGAACAAGTTGTATGCATATAAAACAAGTTTTTAAACAGAGGGGATTTTGGAAATGAGGGTCCTAGGTTGGTTAGCCTATAGGATCACCCCACACAATGTCCGGTAAACACTCCTCAATGAAGGGCTACACGTGACATTAGCACGTAGTCATCATATCCCATATCTACCCTTCCCACCCCCTTAGTGGTTATTTAAGCGAGTGTTGGTTAGCGATCTCTATTGCGTGCTGTTACCCGTCCCTTCTTAATGGTCCTGGAGGAAATTTAGGACCTCTACCTATAGGCAGATCTAGACAGACCCTTAAGGTTTAAAGGAGAAAATACTAAGGCGACAGGCAAGAACAAATAGGACCTTAGCATATAAGGCAGAAAAGAAGCAATTAGAGGCTCAAGTTTACCTCCACAAACAACGCACATAAGCAGCACGACTCAAACATAAATAAGGGTCGTATTATTAAGCGGTATCATAAGACATGATGTCTAAGTGAATATCAAGACATAGAAGATAGGCGGTTTGTTTTATAAACTCAAAAATAATGGCCCTATCAGTTTGCCTACTAATTTTAAGCCTGTTAAATCAGAACATCATTAAGTAGCAGCAACAGTTTCAGAGTTGCAGGATTAGAAAACGCCCTATAGGCTTGCCTACACGCTGAATAGTGGTGTCCTAAGAGCATGATAACTACCTTTGATATAGTAAAACAGTGGGCAGATTTTAAACAGGCTCTTGAGTTCCTACAGGCATGCTTTCTAATAGTAAATTAGAGCAGTACTCGAAAGAATTCATTTCAGGGAAAATAGACCACTAAGTAGACCAGTTTCGAAGTAAACTAATCATGAACTGGATTGACTTATTTAAACTGAACTGATTTTTAGACCTGTATGCAGAATTTTGATGTTGTTCCCTATGATATCTAGTTGTTTATAAACTTATAGGCATGATTTCTAGCGGAAATAAATGTAAACAACCATTGGAACAGAAACTTGAACTTGATTACATGCTTAAGTATGATATCTATTTGTGAAGTTGACTGTAAAACCTATAGGCATGATGTCTAGCATAGTGAAGCAGACATAGCAAATATATGAAATCCTATAGACATGGTTTCTAATATAGTAGGGCAGACATAGCAAATATGAGGTCCTATAGGCATGGTTTCGACCCATATTACCCCACAAATAGGTAACTATCCACCCCTTTTTACTAATCACCCCAATATCCATTTACAAATTATTACAAACCAGATGAATGAATTACATAGATAAAGAAAAAGAGGAAGTTACACTATAGGAAGCCTGAAGCAGGCCCAAGTGATTTCCCCAAACCTCCAATAGCCTCAAATACCAATTTCAAAGACAATATCATTGTCTTGGTGTGTCAGAGTTCCCTAAGGATCTCAAGGATCCTGAGCAGTGCTCACACCTAGACTTTGTAACCAAATTGAGTAAGTGCAGTGTGGAAGGGTCAGCCTCAGTGTGCCAGAGTTCGGAGGGTTCTCAAAAGGATCAAGGCAGTACACACACTGGAGGGGGCAGAACCTAGGGACTTAGGAATAGAGTGAGAGTGCTTGACATAGTTTAAAAGGGTTTCAGTAGGAAAACATTGTAAAAAAAGACTTAGTTAAAATAACATTGTAAGCAAGAGAGTTGTTGGGAAAACAGCTTTTGAAAAACAGTGGTGTAATTAAACAAACAGCATGTAAGTCAAACAAGTTCAGCAATACTCAAATAACAGTCCTTCATACAGGGGAATGGGAATTGGGGACCTATAGAGCACATAGTATCAGGAACATAGCAATTCTTGTGGGGTTTAAGGGATTAGGGAATAGCTATTGGTACCAATACAGTAAGAGTTTCAGAAACAATCATAGAATCAGCCTTTTACATCAAAATTGGATAACAAGTAGACAAGCATTCAAAGTAAGGTAGAGTCATGTTGAGACAGACTGCTAGGGGAGGGGGTAGAACATGTTCTGAAAAGCCCTAAGAAGGTTAGACTAGCATGCTAGATGAAGCAGTAATGTAAACACGTCAATTGCATATTGAACAACAGAACTATAGATAGAAACAAACTAGAAACATGATAAACTGAAGTAGTAAAAGAAGCATATTGGTTTTGAGACTTGAATTGAAATCAGAACATACCAGCAGAGAGATGATAAACACAAAGTGAGGAATAGGAAAGCACAATAGTTAGCCTTGGCTTGCAGCCGGCTAACTCAGAATGATAGCAAGTAACCCAAGAAGGAGCAGAAAAGTTTTGAGTGTGAGAGAGCTTTTCTTTTTAACCAATGTGTTCGTGTCTGTGTTAATGAGAACGTATGTATATATAGTAGTTCGAAACTAGGTAAAATAAGGCAAGAATCACAATAGTATAGTAATTATGGAACTCAAAACCAATTAGAGCAGAATTAGTATAAGTACTCTCTTAATTTAGGGAAATCAGTTCAAACGGTAAGAACAAGTAACAAATAAGGAAAAAAATCAATGTACGACCAATAAGGAAAGATTTCAAATATAGTAAGTATAGGGTCAACAATTAGGGCTAAGTTCAGAAAGACTCTAATTAAGGAGATAGTCAGTAAGAATAAAGTACCAATGCAGACAAGGTAGGCGAATCAATCAAATTGAATAGAAAGGGTAGGAATCGAAGGTTTAAAGGAAGGTCTTCCAATCAAACCATGAAAAAGGGGATCCAGAATCAATCAAAGAGAAAGTCATGAGTCAATGTTTAGCATATAAATAGAGTAAGATAGGAATAACCAGACATAGCAAGCAAAGAGGCGAGTCTTGAACAGTCAAGATGAACACAAACACATAGAGTTGATGTAATCTAGGCTAAGAAACTCAGTAGAAACATATTCGAGGCGAGATAGTCACAGAAACTCAGACGAGAACCGGCCAGTCACAGAAATCAAACGAAGAACCTAGAAAATTAGGGCTTTCAACATAGACGAGTTAAAGATGTAGTAAAATCATAGAATCAGTCAAAATACGCAAGAAATAGAAGTTTAAACACAAAGAATCAGTTAAACAAAGTTTTAAAAGAAGTTTCGAAACCTTAATTTTTAGAAGAAGGTGAAAAACACTTGAAATCAATGATTCTTGTAAAGAGTTCCAAGGACAGTGTAAAATATTAAAGAAACAAAATCAAATCGTCCTAGATCTGTAGAGATCTAGGAGGTATAGAAAAGAAATTAGGATTTCGAAAGAAACCCATATAGAGATGAAGAACCTACTTAGAAAACCTAAGGATCGTTGCAAATACGGCGTGATTTTGCTTGAAATCACACTGGAGTAGCCGAGAACAGGCAAGTGATGAACCCTAGATGCAAGTTGGCATGGCCCTGGGCCCTTGAAGGCCTTATAGAAGGCAAGCATGGCATGAGAGAAGCCATTAGAGGTTCAAGAGACGATGAGAGGTCACCGGAGATGACTGGAGATGGGAGGTCGGCGGTTGAAGGGCTAGGGTTAGGTTGAGAGTGTACTGAGAGTAGAGAGGATTTTAGGGCGGCGGTATATGGAAGATGATTAGGGTTAGGGTTTGTTTAGAATTAAAAAAGGAAAGAACCAACAAGGGTCATTGATCTTTTAGATCAACGGCCAGGATCTGATGGGGCCTTGGGTCGGGTAGGTGTAATTAGGGCCTGGATCGGGTATTTTAATCCGAAATTGGGCTGGGGTATTGGATTTAATGGAGGCTATAGTTAAAATATGATTTGGCTAAGTTTTAAATAGCCAATTTAACCCTATACAATTTATAATGAATGATAAATGACTTCTAAAAAATAATTTTGTGTACTAATATGATTAAAAATAGATATTTAACATTTCAAAAAAATATAAAAGATCGATTTTATGCATATAAATGTAATTATACATTAACAGGGCTAATATTACAATTATATGCAAATTAGATTTAAAAAATGTAAAATGCAATTATAAAAATGCACTGAAAATATTTTAACAATATTTTGGCATAAATATAGAATTTAGATGACTGAATTACCACAACAATGATTTGAGGGATAATTATTGGAGATTTTATGAGTAACAGAGGAGGAAATAAATCAATTTAAAATCTTTAAAATTATAGAAAAATTACAAACTCATATGCTATTTTGAAAATATTTATGCATATTAAATATATAGGGAATAATTGGGTATCAACATCTATCAGTGGTGGCGTGCTTATGAGACAGTCCGGATGAGGCAGCTTCCCTGACTTGGCTCAGTTTTCAGATATGTTCACGAGAGAGTATGTTCCCCAGAGTCTCAGGGACGTTTGGCGTGCAGAATTTGAGCGTTTGCGCCAGGGTACTATGACTGTCTCGGAGTATGTTGTCTGTTTCACCGACTTGGCTAGACATGCACCAGCCTTGGTTTCTACGGTTTGCGAAAAGGTTCGCCGATTTATTGAGGGGCTTATTCCCAGCATCAGGCCTAGCATGGCTCGTGAGTTGGAGATGGATATTTCTTCTCAGCAGGTGGTGAGCATTGCTAGGAGGATTGAGGGTATGCATGCTAGGGATAGAGAGGAGAAGGAGGCCAAGAGGTCTCGAGAGTCGGGCCATTATTTTGGTGCCCGTGACCCAGCTGCAGGTCGTCATGGTAGGGTTATATGAGTCTCCCGGTTCATTTAGCTCTTCCAGCAGCCAGTGGAATCCAGCTCCTCCCAGACCTCAGGAGCCTTATTATGCGCCACCAGTATCTAGTGCGCCTCCTGTGCGGGGTGTTTCTAGTGGTCAATCCAGCAGACCTGGCCCGAGCCAGTCACAGCCGCCACGTCCTCCCAGAGCTTGTTTTGAGTGTGGTGACACACGCCATATGGTAAGGGATTGCCCTAGACTTATGAGGGGTGCACCTCCAAAGACTTCTCAGCCACAGCATGCCCCGCAGAGTTCTCAGGCTATGATCACAGCACCAGTTGCTACCCCACCTGCTCAGCCAACTAGAGGTGGAGGTCGGGGAGGTAGAGGTCACCCTCGAGGGGGAGGCCAGGCCAGATACTATGCCCTTCCTGCCCGTACTGAGGCTGTCGCCTCCGATTTTTTCATCACAGGTACTATCCTGGTCTGTCATAGAGATGCATCGGTTCTATTCGATCCAGGCTCCACATATTCTTATGTGTCCTCTTATTTTACCCCGTATTTGGGTGTACCTTGGGATTCTTTGAGTTCTCCTGTTTATGTTTCTACTCCTGTTGGAGATTCTCTTGTTGTGGACCGCGTTTATCGGCCGTGTTTGATTGCTCTTAGTGGTTTTGAGACCAGAGCCAATTTGTTATTGCTCAGCATGGTAGACTTTGATGTTATTCCGGGCATGGACTGGTTGTCGCCCCATTATGCTATTCTTGATTATCACGCCAAAACCGTGACGATGGCTATGCCAGGTGTACCGCGTGTTGAATGGAGGGGTACCATAGATCATACTTCCAGTAGAGTTATTTCATTCCTTAAGGCTCAGCGTATGGTTGAGAAGGGGTGTGACGCGTATCTAGCTTATGTGAGAGATGTCAGTATTGATACCCCTACAGTTGATTCAGTCCCAGTAGTACGGGATTTCCCTGATGTGTTTCTAACTGAACTTCCAGGCACGCCGCCCGATAGAGATATTGATTTTGGCATTGATTTGTTGCCAGGCACTCAGCCCATTTCTATTCCTCCGTACCGTATGGCTCCTCCTGAGTTGAAGGAGCAGTTGCAGGAACTGCTTGATAAGGGTTTCATTCGGCCAGTGTATTACCTTGGGGTGCTCCTGTCTTATTTGTGAAGAAGAAGGATGGTTCTATGCGTATGTGTATTGATTATCGCCAGTTGAACAAGGTTACAGTGAAGAACCATTATCCTTTGCCTCGTATTGATGACCTGTTTGATCAGTTACAGGGTGCTTGTGTGTTTTCTAAGATTGACTTGCGTTCAGGCTATCATCAGTTGAAGATTCGGGAGCCAGATATCGCGAAGACTGCCTTCAAGACTCGGCATGGACATTACGAGTTCCTTGTTATGTCAGTTGGGCTGACTAATGCCCCAGCAGCCTTCATGCATTTGATGCACAGTGTATTCCGTCCATATCTTGACTCATCCGTTATTGTCATTATTGATGACATTCTGGTATATTTGCGGAGTCGGGAAGATCATGAGCAGCACCTGAGGACAGTGCTCCAGACTTTGAGGGAGAAGAAATTATATGCTAAGTTCTCGAAATGTGAGTTCTGGTTGGATTTCGTGGCATTCTTGGGTCACGTGGTATCTAGTGAGGGGATAAGGGTGGATCCGAAGAAGGTGGAAGCAGTGTAGAGTTGGCCCAGACCATCCTCAACTATAGAGATCTGCGGTTTTCTTGGCTTGGCGGGTTATTACTGTCGATTTGTTCAGGGGTTTTCATCTATTGCAGCACCTATGACCAGACTGACCCAGAAGGGAGCTCCGTTCCAGTGGACGGAAGAGTGTGAGGAGAGCTTTCAGAAGCTCAAGACAGCTTTGACTATAGCCCCAGTTTTGATATTGCCTGCCGGTTTGGGGTCTTATACGGTCTATTGTGATGCCTCGAGGGTTGGCCTTAGAGCGGTATTGATGCAGGACGGTAGGGTGATTACCTACGCGTCCAGACAGTCGAAGGTACATGAGAAAAATTATCCTGTCCATGATCTCGAGTTATCTGTCATTGTTCACGCCTTGAAGATCTGGCGTCATTATTTGTACGGTGTGCCTTGTGAGATTTATACGGATCACCGGAGTTTGCAGCATCTGTTCAAGCAGAAGGACCATAATTTGCGACAGGGGAGGTGTTTAGAGCTGCTGAAGGACTATGATATCACTATTTTGTATCACTCGGGCAAGGCCAATGTGGTGGCCGATGCTTTGAGCCACCGGGCAGAGAGTTTGGGGAGTTTGTCCTACTTACTATCAGCAGAGAGGCCCATGGCGATGGATGTTCAGGACTTAGCCAGCCAGTTTGTGATATTGGATCTTTCGGAGCCCAGTCGGGTTCTAGCTTGCTTGGTCTCTCGGTCTTCCTTGTTTGATCGTATCCGGGAGCGTCGACCCTCATCTGGTTGTCCTCAAGGACAAGGTTTTGCATGGCGATTCCAGAGATGTGACCATTGTCGACGCCCCCTTTTCCTCGCGAAATCGGGTTTACGACATTTGGGAAGACAACTCTATCCCGTTTGGGAATTGGGTTTTTGGATTTGAAGAGTCACCACCTAATGATTAAGTGCATTAGGACACTAAGGGTTTTGAATTGGAAAACCAGAGTTCGGGTAAGGGCTAGAAATTATCTCGAGGGGAAGGTGAGTATGAGGCTTTCATGGCCTGAGAAGCCATGGAAACCGGCGAGAATTGCAGGGATTAGGGTTATCTTGGGTGGCGGCGACTAGGGTTTGCAGAGAGAATGGGAGAGGAAGGGGATTCAAGGGCGGCGGGTTAGGAGAAATGAATTAGGGTTGGGGGGGTTTGGTAAATTAAAAAGGAAAGGGTGTGTTTGGGCCGTTGATCTTTTAGATCAACAGCTGTGATTTAAAAAGGGGTCCGGTCGGTTAATTTAATTGGGTCAGGGGTTGGGTTGATTTTAGGAATTGGGCCGGTTGAAATTGGGTTTAAATTGGGGGCTGTAATGTGGCTGTAATTGAAATGCAGATGGGCTATATATTAAATAGCCAATTTTCACTTTTTAATTTAATTAAAATAGTTGAAATAATTTTAAAAACAAATTAAAAGCACTGAATTAATTAATAATATATAAATGTTAATCTAAAAATACTGGGAGCAATTTTATAATTGTAAAATGCTATTAATCGCAATATAGGCTATAATTGCAATTTTATGCAATTTTAGCTTAGAAATATCAAATAAATTTATAAAAAAAATGCAAAAATCACCTTAATTATATCTTAGTGTAAATATGAGAATGAAATAAATTATTCACCAAAAATGCTAGTTTGGAAATAATTATTGAATTTTGTAGTGTAAAAATAGACAATAAATTGATCTAAAAATCTTTAAAACTAAAGAAAAAATACCAAACTTTTGGGGAAACATATACGTGCTATTTTGAGAATATTTTGAGTATAAAAAATAGGCAGGAAAAAATTGGGTATCAACAACCATTGGTGATGACAAGGTATTGAGAATGCAGGGTCGAGTTTGTGTACCCAATGTTGATGGGCTTCAAGAGTTGATTCTAGAGGAGGCCCACAGTTCGCGGTACTCCATCCATCCGGGTGCCGCGAAGATGTACCAGGATTTGAGACAGCACTATTGGTGGAGGCGGATGAAGAAAGATATAGTTGGGTTTGTAGCTCGGTGCCTGAATTGTCAGCAGGTGAAGTATGAGCACCAGAGACCGGGTGGATTGCTTCAGCAGATAGAGATTCCAGAGTGGAAGTGTGAGCGGATCACCATGAACTTTGTAGTTGGGCTCCCATGGACTTCGAGGAAGTTCGATGCCATTTGGGTGATTGTGGATCGGCTGACCAAGTCTGTGCATTTCATTCCTATGAGTACTACCTATTCTTCGGAGCGGTTGGCGGAGATTTTTATATCCGGGAGATTATCCGTTTGCATGGTATTCCAGTTTCCATCATTTCAGATTGAGGTACTCAATTCACATCACGGTTCTAGAGGGCCATACAGCATGAGTTAGGTACTCGGGTGGAGTTGAGCATAGCATTTCACCCTCAGACGGACGGACAGTCCGAGCGAACTATTAAGATTCTTGAGGATATGCTCCGTGCGTGTGTGATTGAGTTTGGAGGGTCTTGGGATCAGTTCTTGCCACTGGCGGATTTTGCTTACAACAACAGCTATCAGTCCAGCATTCAGATGGCGCCGTATGAGGCTTTGTATGGTAGGCGGTGCAGATCTCCGGTAGGTTGGTTTGAGCCGGTGAGGCTAGATTATTGGGCACAGACCTGGTTCAGGATGCTTTGGAGAAGGTCAAGGTGATTCAGGATAGACTTCATACAGCCCAGTCCAGACAAAAGAGCTATGCGGACCGGAAGGTTCGTGATGTATCCTACATGGTTGGAGAGCGGGTTCTGCTTCGGGTTTCGCCTATGAAGGGCGTTATGAGATTTGGGAAGAAAGGGAAGTTGAGTCCGAGGTTTATTGGCCCTTTTGAGATATTGAGGCGTGTTGGGGAGGTTGCTTATGAGCTTGCGTTACCCCCAGCTTGGCAGGCGTTCATCCGGTATTTCATGTTTCGATGCTCCGGAGGTATCACGCTGATCCATCGCACGTGTTGGATTTCAGTTCAGTCCAGTTGGACAAGGATCTATCTTATGTTGAGGAGCCAGTGGCAATATTGGACAGGCAGGTTCGAAAACTGAGGTCAAAGAACATTCCATCAGTGAAGGTTCAGTGGCGGGGCCAGCCGGTCGAGGAGGCGACTTGGGAGACCGAGCAGGTTATGCGCAGCCGTTACCCTCATCTTTCACTACTTCAAGTATATCTCTATGATCGTTCGAGGATGAACGAATGTTTAAGTGTGGGAGGATGTAACAACAGTCATTTTAAGAATTAACGCCCCGATCCCCTATTAACTGCATTCCCCGTATTTATTTCTGCTATTGTGAGTTGTCGGGAAGATTTATTTGGAGTTTCGGAGAGTTTTGGGACACTTAGTCCCTAAATGAGAGTTTATGTTTTAGAATTCGGACCGTAGTCGGAATAGTGTGAAGACGGCCTCGGAATAGAATTCTGTTGGTTCCGTCAGCTCCGTTGGAAGATATCTGGTTTAGGAGCGTGTTCGGATTGTGTTTTGAAGGTCCGTAGCTTAATTAGACTTGAAAACCCGAAAGTTGAATTTTTGAAGTTTCCGGTTCGATAGTGAGATTTTGATATCAGGGTCGGAATGGAATTCCGGAAGTTAGAATAGCTTCGTGGTGTTGAATGTGACGTGTGTGCAAAATTCCAGGTCATTCGGACGAGGTTTGATAGACTTTTTGATCGAAACCATAATTCGGAAGATTTTGAAATTCTTAGGCTTGAATTCGATGATGATTCGATGTTTCGATGTTGTTTTGGGTGTTTTAAGGGTTGGTATAAGTTTGAATAGTGGTATATGACTTATTTATTGTGACGACCCAAAAAGGGTCATCACCTGTATTCCTACTCCCTTTGTACTTCTGAGGCCGTGAAAACCTCATTTGGGGTTGCCTCGAGTTGTGTGCGCAGTCCGGGCGCGTAACCGGAAAAGTTTAAATATGAAATTTTTGAGAAAATTGTTAAATCTTGGTATTTAATTGATTAAGTTTGACTTCGGTCAACGTTTTGGGAAAACGGACCCGGACCCATGATTTGACGGTCCCGGAGAGTCCGTAGGAAAATATGGGACTTGGACGTGTGCCCGGAATCAAATTCCGAGGTCCCAAGCCCGAGAAATGAATTTTTGTGTGAAATTGTTTTCTGGAAATAATTAAGGAAATTGGAAATGGAATTTGATTAAAAGACTGTGGTATCGGGCTCGTATTTTGGTTCCGACGCCCGGTACAAGTCTTATATACGGCTTAAGTACTTTCTGTAAAGTTTGGTTGAATTTGGACGTCGTTTGACGTGTTTTGGACTATAAACTCTAAACTTGATGTTTGATGAAAACTGGAAGGAAATCCTGGGTCTTGAGGCCTAATTTGATGATTATGATGTTGTTTGGGCAATCTGATCGCACGGATGAGTCCGTAGGACGTTTTTGAGCTTATATGTATGTTCAGTTTGGAGCCCCGAGGGCTCGGGTGAGTTTTGAGTAGGTCCCGGGAGGTCTTAGGCTAGAGAAAAATAGCAGATGGTTGCAGGTTCAGGGGTTGCAGGCCCCCAGCGCGGCCGCGGTCATTTCCGCGCGGTCCGCGCTGGAAGCCGCGCGGCCACGGTGCATCTCTGCGCGGTCCGCGTGGCTAGGTTCAGAGGGCCAGTGAAGTCTAGGTCGACTAGCGCGGCCGCGCACCAAATCAGTGCGGTCCGCTGGAAGATTCAGAGAGTGGGTCTTGGGTCCATTCAACCAGCGCGGCCGCGCACCAAATCAGTGCGGTCCGCGCTGGGTAGGTTCAGAGAGTCATCTTTTTTCTTCCCTTCCTCGGCGCGGCCGTGGTGCATTTTTGTGCGGTCCGCGCCAGTCTTCAGCACAGTATATAAGGTCGGGATTTTCAGTCATTTTTCACTTTTTCAAAACCCAAAACATAAGAGGCGATTTTCCAAACGATTTCACTTCTTCAAAACGATTGGTAAGTGTTTTCTAACTGATTTTCTTTACTCCTTAATATCCTTAAACATAATTTCAACTTCAAAACAAAGGTTTTAATGAGGAAATTGGGAATTTAGGGTAGAACCTAGGTTTTCTAAAATTGGGGGTTTTGGACCTTAATTCGGGGTCCGATTCCAAAATAACTTGCATATTTGAGTTCATGGGAGAATGGGTAAACGGGTTTTGGTTCAAACCTCGGGTTTTGACCATGTGGGTCCAGGGGCATTTTTGACCTTTTGGGGTAAATTGATGAAAAAGCTATAATTAGTCATTGGATTTGATTTGTTTAGCACATATTGATATCATGAAGTCCTTATTGCATAGATTTGGTCGAGTTGGAGCCGAATTCGAGAGGGAAAGCGGTCGTGGAGGATTGTATTGGCCGTGGAAGTTGAGGTAAGTGTTTGGTTTAACCCTAGCTTGAGGGATTAGGAGTTGAGTCTTGTTTGCTAATTGCTAAGTGATCGAGTACGATGTATAGGCATGGTGACGAGTTCCTATACATTGGGGTCTAGCATGACCGTGAGTCCTTATATGTGAGTTGTTTGGATATTGTTATGCCTCCATGTCATTGATGGCTTCTATACGTGGTATACACATTGGGAAAGATATTGTGATTGTAGAACTTCGTGGAGCATTGGCTCGGTCCGAAATACAAATGGTGAGAGCATATGAAATGAGAAATGCCTTAGAGCTTGATACGAGTGATAAAGGGAGTTAGGATATGAAAATGAAAGAAAAAGAGGAACAACGATTTACTCTTGCATAGTTGTTATTGGTTGTTTGTGTACCCTTGTTGGGATTTCTTTTCAAATACTTGTTTACTCCTTTGCCCTTTATTTGTGACTGTTGCTTGAACAAGGTTGAGAGGTATACATTGTGGATCAGGTTGCACGCCGCAAAAAAAATTGTGGATCGGGTTGCACGCCGCAACAATGTTAATTGTGGATCGGGTTGCATGCCGCAATAGTGATAAATATGGATCGGGTTGCACGCCGCAACAGTGATAATTATGGATCGGGTTGCACGCCGCAACAGTGATAATTATGGATCGGGTTGCACGCCGCAACAGTGATAATTGTGGATCGGGTTGCACGCCGCAACAGTTATTGATGCAAATGTGTTTAGTGTTGGTATTAGTTTCTTGTTCGCTTTAAATGGTAAATTGCACCTAGATTGATTACTTCGGAATTAGTGTTATCTTGTTATCTCCCCACAGCATGTTTCCCTCCCATACTGTTAGTTGCCTTGTACTTCGATTTCCGTTGTATATTCATAATTGCACAGGTTTACGTAGGGTCCAGTCTAGCCTCGTCACTACTTCGCCGGGGTTAGGCTAGGCACTTACCAGCATATGGGGTCGGTTGTGCTGATGCTACACTCTGTGCATTTTGCACAGGTCCAGGTATTGAGCAGCAGCAACAGCTTTAGCACGGGGGCGAACCTTCAGTCCACAAAGATCCGAGGTAGCTTGCAGGCGTCCGCAGGCCCGGCGTCTCCCTTCTATCTTTACGCTTTGGCTGTCATCTCATTGTTCCCGAGATAAACAGATTATGTTTCTTTCAGACTTTGTATGTAGTACTCCTTAGATGTTCGTGAGGATGTGACTCCAGTCCCGGAGTAGAGATATATGTGTTGGAACTTCTGTATTATTGATCATCTATCTACATTTAAGTCTTCCGCTATGATTTTAATTCTGTCGCCTTTATTTAATGTCGTTAATTGTTAAAGAGGATCATGTGTTTAATGAAATTGCTAATTAAGTTGGCTTGCCTAGCTCCTACTAGTAGGCGCCCATCAAGACTCCCGAGGGTGGGAATTCCGGGTCGTGACATTTATGCTTTTGGTTGAGGTTCCGGAAGCCTCGGGATGATTTTGGATGGTTGACGGAGAGTCAGGCTTTTGAAGTTGGCAGTTGAATCTGTGTTCCTATCATAACCGCACCTGCGTGTGTGGGACCGGAGGTGCAGCGCCGCAGAAGCGGCTATGCGATCGCAGAAGCGAGATTGGCCAGGCTCCAGCAAACCGCAGGTGCGAAATGGTCAACACACCTGCGAGACCGCAGGTGCGAAAATTTAGCTTTAATGAAACGTCGCAGATGCGACTTGTGTTCCGCAGAAGCGGGACTGCAGGTGCGGTCCCAGAGTCGCAGATGCGGATTTACTGGGCAGAAAATCAGAATTTCGAGGGTTTAGATTCAAAAGTTAGAAAATTGATTTGGAGCTCGGGAGAGGGCAATTTTGAGAGTTTTTTGAAGAGGAATCAAACCTTTTAATGCAATTTCGAGTAAACTCTTATTATGATACAAACAATTACAGCTAAAATAAATGCAATTATGCGTTAATTTTAGGTTGTCATATGGTTTAAAAATACGGAAAACTTAAGTCATATTAATACACATGAAACAATAAGTGTGTAAATAAAAGTAGCTAAACACAAAAAGTAGATAATAAATTGTATAAATATTTAAAACAGGACCAACCTTCATAAACAAACCTAATAAACTATTGAAGGTGCTATTGTCTCTTCTTTATCTGAACAAAATTATATTCTATACATACTGCTTGAGGCTAGTGAATTGCAGCTCATGCTCCAATATGATAGACTTAAATCTGATGGAGCTCAACACTAATTGTTTTTACCTTCTTTCGGATGTGTTGGCCGAATATTTTCCATTCCAATACGAGGAACTAGTTCGGTCATAGCTCTATAAAAATTATTATGTTCTTTGTGTCACGATCAAAAATTCACTAAGGGTCGTAATGGCGTCGGACACTACTGTCAGGCAAGCCAACCAAAATACTTAATTAAATTATCGTTTTAATGCTCTTGAAATCTATGATTTTCCTTCAAATTTACCAATAAAAGATAATCATTTCAAATCAAATTAAATGATAAGCGATTAATACAAAATACTGCATAACCATCCCAGAACCCGGTGTCACGAGTGCATGAGCAATTTCTAGGAATTTGAATAAAGTACAACAGCTGTCCGGAACACAAAGGGGATAGAAAATAAATACAATTATGAGAGAGACTATACTAGCTGCGGGTCGCCTCGAGGAAATACAGCTCGCTTAATCTTCGGTCGCCCGTGCTGCTACGCCCAAAAGGCCAGTAGAAGTACTTGTACTTGTGCAACAAAATGCACAGCAAGTGTAGCATGAGTACGAAAACAACGTGTACTCAGTAACTATCCCGCCTAATCTCAAAGAAGTAGAGACGAGATGGCAACTTCGACACTTACTAATGGTCCAATAATACTATTATTAATGCGATGACTCACGGATTTATTAAGGACAACGGTAGATCCAAATAAGTTACCGAAGGGGTAAAAGTTCCTTTTTATTAAAAGTCTCCGAATTCATAATTCATTAATTAACAATTATCTCAAGCCGGGGAGAGCAGGTAGCAATATCAATAAATCTCAAGGCAAGCAATACAAACATGCGCAACTCATGCCGAGGTCGTACGGCCCGATCCAACATGAACGAAAAATATGCACTGCCGAGGGTCGAGCGGCCCGAACCATAGATGCATCCATTACCCCGCTCGCGAATCATACATGCGATGCGGTCAAATATAAATAAACACAACAATCAGTCAATCATGAATTTATCAGAGAATAATTATCCAAGGAAAAGCCAATTCTCTTTTAACAATTCAAGAAAATGAAGTTTAATCTTTTTAGAAATTTATTCACTAATTCGATGTGATTTAAGCGATTCAAACTGTCAGTAAGATTACAAATATTCCAAGTATAGCATACTTTTGGGTCCTAGACACCCAGACTTAAAAATAATAGTAGCTACGCACGGACTCTCGTCCCCTCGTGCATACGTAGCCCCTACAAATAGGAGCACATAACCAATTAACTCACATATGGGGACAATTCCCTCTCACAAGGTTAGAAAGGAGACTCACCTCGCTCCGAAGATCCATAACCGGCATCCCACGCCCTTCCGAAGACTCGAATCGATGCTAAATGCTCTAAAGCTAGCCAATAATTACGCAAATCCATTAATATATGCTCAATTATTCATTACAATCCAATTTATAACAATTCCTAACCCCAATCGAAAAGTTGACAAAACGCCCTCGGGCCCACGTGCCCGGATTCTAAAATTTTTCGAAGAACAAGTTTACGCATAACCCCACGGACCCAAATATATAATTTACTCTCAATTTCATACCCAAAATCGTGGTCAAATTCCAAGAATATAAATTTCTAGGTCTTCCCACCAAAACCCCAAATTTCTACCAATTTCATGCTCAAATCCATACATAATCAATGTATTTAACTCAAGATAGGTGGGGATAGCTTACCTTATCGTTGATGATGAAAACCCCCTCTTGAAATCCTCCAAGAATCGCCCAAGCCAAAGAAAAATGAGAGAAAATGGCCAAATCCCGATTTTTAAAACACTCACTGCCTCCAGCACTTCCGCACCTACGGTCCAATGACCGCTTCTGCGGTTCCGCAGGTGCGGCCTCTCTACCGCTCCTGCAGTTTCTCACCAGGCCCTATTTTGCGCTTTTGCGCCTCGACCACTGCAGGTGCGGTCCCACTTCTGCGGCTACATAACTGCATCTGCGGTCCCTTCACTTCCAGTCCAAAACCGCATCTGCGGCTCTTCTGGCCGCTTCTGCGGCTCCGCACCTGCGACCCTAGTCTCGCAGGTGCGGTTATACCAGCAACTTCACCCTTTTCCAAAAGTCCAATTTCGATCCGTTAACCACCCGGAATCCACCCGAGGCCCCCGAGATCCCAACCAATCATACCAACCGGTCCCAAAACACATTACGGACTTGCTCAAGGCCTCAAATAATATTAAACAGCGCTAAAACCACGAATCGACCCCCAATCCAAGCTTTATGAACTTTAGAATTTCAAACTTCTACTTTCGATGTTTAAACCTATCAAATCACGTCCGATTGACTTCAAATTTTGCACACAAGTCGTATTTAACATTACGGACCTACTCTAACTTTCGGAATCGGATTCTGACCCCGATATCAAAAGGTTCACTTCCGGTCAAACTTCTCAAAAACCTTCAAATTTCTATCTTTAGCCAAATGACTCCAAAATGACCCACGGACCTCCGAATTCACTTTCGATCGCGCTCCCAACACCAGAATCACCATACGGAGCTACTCCCAGACTCGGAATCCCGAATGGACATTGATAACACTGACATGCCCTTCAACCCAATCTTATAAAATTTCTTCCAAAATGCTAACTTCCACCATAGGTGCCTAAACGCTCCCGGGTCATCCAAAACCCTGTCTGAGCATACGTCCAAGTCCGAAATTATCATACGAACCTGCTGGAACCTTCGAATACCGATTCCGATGTTGTTTACTCAAAAATCCAATCCTAGTTAATTCTTTCAACTTAAAGCTTCCGAAATGAGGATTCTTTTTCCAAATCAACTCCGAACTTTCCGAAATTCAATTTCGATTATGCATACAAGTCATAATGCCTGAATTGAAGCTGCTCATAGCCTCAAACTGCTGAACGGCGTGCTAGAGCTCAAAATGACCGATCGGGTCGTTACATCCTCTCCCACTTAAACATACGTTCATCCTCGAACGTGCTAGGAACTATGTTGGGGTTGTCTGGAATCACTGCTTAATACCTCGTGCACCTACCCGTGCTACCACAGCTCAGTTGGTCACATTAGCTCGAGCAAATCTAAAGATAACCTCTTTCATTTAGGGAAATAAGCCTTGGAGCCCAGTTTCAACATTCGAAATTCTCTGTCAGGCCTGCTTTCAACATATGAACACCGTATCAATCACCACATGCTGTACCAGAAAATGACTGCACAGAAAATTTTTCATTCCCTTGCCTTGAGTGAAATGGTTCACCATGCATCCCATCATTCACAAGACCATAATAACACTCTCTGATCATAATAGTCGACATTTCCCGAATCTGATGCTCACAGTGCACCCCATGACATATATAAGTCCTGTTCCAACTCTCGCAATGTCGCCACGACGGAAGAGATGTGTAGAAATTCATAACCAACTGCCGTATCAACGATTCATAGGGTCTATACTCCTGTCAAGAACCATTACCTCTTTCTGAACCAAATAATGGTCTTTGCTCCTTAATATACTTCATATATTCAGATTGCACTGATCCTAAGTCCAATGATCTCGTCTCACCCAGTACGAACTGCTCAGGCAATAAGCCACCCCGGACATGGTCAAAAGTCTCATATGATGCCGCAATGTGCCAATAGGCTACCAATTCGAATGCGATACAAAAGGAAAATGAACTCTGAAAAGGAATTCCAATTACCCCGCTCGCGAATCATACATGCGACGCGGGCACACATCTAATATAAGTTCCTCTTGGGAAAAGAACAAAACACATAAAAACAGATACGGGGAACTGTACTCAACATCTCGCTGTTGCGGTGTGCAACCCGATCCAAATAACATACCCATGGCGGTGTACCACCCGATCCACACATAGATTTCACATAAGGAAATATACATCGAGCTAAATTGTTCATTACAACAAAATGCTGAATATCGGGCACCAACACGCTAAGTGCATAATACCATCCCTGGAGAGACGTATAGTGCCATAGGCTACAAAACTCAAGCAGAACTGGGGTGCGATATACGATCTGAATCTCAAGAGCCATTTTGCTCATATAATATTATCTCTACGCGGAACCTCAACACATAAGCAGTTCATCAAGCCGTGTCACAACTCACACGGCGCAACATATCATTACTGGAAATAATTGACGACAAAATAACACCCTGACTGCTCTTCCACAAGGAGCGCCTTACTGAAATGAACACATCTGGCCTGATATAGAGTCCATATTCGCATTTAAACCCCTCCGCGGACCTCAAGCTGGTTCTGATCGCACTGAACTAGGCTAATGACCTTTCAAAGGTCCATAAATACTCCCCGTTTTCCTTATAACACACAAGAACAACCATCATAACCGGAGTAATCCTCCACAGTTCACAACCCAATAAATCGAGTGCTCTCCAGGCATCCATTCTCGAATTAGCGATATCACCACAATCTTCCTACTTGGTTTAACTCTTCAACCAATCAAGTGACTACATGCCACACTTATACAACCTTCCCGTGGCAGATAACATGTCTGTACATCCAGACCACCAACCGCACTAAAGCTAAAGAGCAACCAAGAATCCTTAACCAGGATGCAAAGCCCTTTTCACAAAACACCGATCTCAGGTGACGCTGGAGACAATACCAACTTACTTTAAACATTGAAACTACTTTCCTGCTCATCCGAGCTCATGACATCCTTGTCAACATCGAACTGCAATCTTGATCCTCACTTCAAATTCCATGCCACTCACTGCACCCAACACGCCAATATACGATAGAACGCAATTTTTTATCATAACTCCGGAACCACTAATAGTTTAACGCTTTATCGTATAAAAACCTTTCACTTAACTCACTTCAGGAGAACCATCGTAACACACAGGTAAATTCTCATAACCTTAGAATATGCAAATCTCTAAGTAGTGGTCTGAGCCACCATAGCCCTTCCGGTGTCCGCCTACACATGACAGGCCATAATAGTGGAATATTTCTGAATAACATCAAATACGGCGATCGACAAACCTCACACGTGCCGTCATAATTCACTTGCATAACTTGATCGCGTTGAAGGAACTGATCACTACCACCAATATGCCAATCCAACTATGGCTAACCAATCTATATTCTCCCAGATTAATTCTTGATCTCCTTAGAAATAATAATAACTCCATTCAACACATAACACACTCCATCCGCACTTATCCCGAGTGACCTTGAATCACGAGACCATGCTGTCTCAAATCCCACAAACTATTTCATACCTCCCAAATGCTACACTGCAAGTCAACATCATAGAATATTCTGTGCCTCTTCTCATAAGTTGCTACAAAGGTTGATTCTTAGTTGTACCTATACACTCGTAACCATTAGGCACCACGCTTTGCCCCTTTGAATCCACTAGGACCGTTGTTGAGAGCCACCCGCTCTGACTTGGCCCCGAATATAATCAATTCCATAAATCTCCTAGCACTTGAATACCCTCTCGACGAAGCTCCCGGCAGAATCATTTCCCTTGAAACCCGCATCTATACAAGGCATAAATCCTGAATCCTTCCCCAAGTCTGAACA
>NW_017671171.1:219941-230313 GCF_001879085.1 Nicotiana attenuata
AAAATCGTGGTCAAATTCCAAGAATATAAATTTCTAGGTCTTCCCACCAAAACCCCAAATTTCTACCAATTTCATGCTCAAATCCGTACATAATCAATGTATTTAACTCAAGATAGGTGGGGATAGCTTACCTTATCGTTGATGATGAAAACCCCCTCTTGAAATCCTCCAAGAATCGCCCAAGCCAGGAGAAAAATGAGAGAAAATGGCCAAATCCCGATTTTTAAAACACTCACTGCCTCCAGCACTTCCGCACCTGCGGTCCAATGACCGCTTCTGCGGTTCCGTAGGTGCGGCCTCTCTACCGCTCCTACGGTTTCTCACCAGGACCCATTTTCCGCTTCTGCGCCTCGACCACCGTAGGTGCGGTCCCGCTTCTGCGGCTACATGACCGCATCTGCCGTCCCTTCACTTCCAGTCCAAAACCGCATCTGCGGCTCTTCTGGCCGCTTCTGCGGCTCCGCACCTGCGGCCCTAGTCTCGCGGGTGCGGTTATACCAGCAACTTTAGCCTTTTCCAAAAGTCCAATTTCGATCCGTTGACCACCCGGAACCACCCGAGGCCCCGGGACCCCAACCAATCATACTAACCGGTCCCAAAACACATTACGGACTAGCTCGAGGCCTCAAATCGTATCAAACAACGCTAAAACCATGAATCAACCCCCAATCCAAGCTTTATGAACTTTAGAATTTTAAACTTCTACTTTTGATGATTAAACCTATCAAATCACGTCCGGTTGACTTCAAATTTTGCACACAAGCCTTATTCGACATTACGGACCTACTCCAACTTTCGGAATCGGATTCCGACCCCGATATCAAAAAGTCCACTTCCGGTCAAACTTCTCAAAAACCTTCAAATTCTATCTTTAGCCAAATGACTCCAAAATGACCCACAGACCTCCGAATTCACTTCCGATCGCGCTCCCAACACTAGAATTACCATACAGAGCTACTCCCAGACTCGGAATCCCGAACGGACATCGATAACACTGACATGCCCTTCAACCCAAACTTATAAAATTTCTTCCAAAATGCTAACTTTCACCATAGGAGCCAAAACGCTCCCGGGTCATCCAAAACCCTATCCTAGTTAATTCTTTCAACTTAAAGCTTCCGAAATGAGGATTCTTTTTCCAAATTAACTCCGAACTTCCCGAAATTCAATCCCGACTACGCGTACAAGTCATAATGCCTGAATTGAAGTTGCTCATGGCCTCAAACTGCTGAACGGTGCGCTAAAGCTCAAAACGACCGGTCGGGTCGTTACACTTAGCTAAAGCCAATTGTTAAACAACAAAATATTATAGTCATACTAACGTGTTAATCGTAACTAAATTTATACATAGAATATTTAAAACTTCTATTGTGCAACTCCAGTAGCTATTTTTTTTCCATATCACAACAGTACTTTAATAAACAATATATTAATCCTTGAAACTAGCAAACTGAAACATTGTTTAAAATGAATACTAGAACTCTATTTAAACAAAACGTACAAACAATGTTTCATAAAATAAATAATACTAATTGATACTAACGACTATTACTCATGTAAGAATTATGATTACATGATATTTATTTAACTAGCTACTACGAATAGTCAAAATAAAAATTAAAGTATTCAATCATCTTCACCTACAGATCCGTCACCGATCAAGTGGTCTATTTTTCCATCAGGGTGCTCAAAGAAGTCTGTCACATCCAAGTGGGTGATGTCGAATTCATTGTCAGAGACAAAATTAGCTTTTGGGCCTTTATTCTTTAGAGATACTTGATAAAGCTCAACCAAATATTTTGGTGTACGATAAGTAATTGCCCAATGCCCTTTTCCACTGCAACGATAGCATTCAGTTTCTGAACCCTTTGCCTTTGGCTTCTCATCTTTCCGACCATTTCCACTTTTGGTGGTTATTTTTCTTTGGGGTAGGACTAACACCAAGAAAAATTGCCACGAACAGGGCCACGACCTTTTTCACGCTTAGCATAATGGGAATACACCTCATCCACTTCAGGCAATAGTGTAGACCCAGTGGGTCGATTTTCATAATTTCTCATGAGCAACTTATTGTTTCGTTCAGCCACAAAGAGAAGAGAAATCAACTCAGAGTACTTCTTGAAACCTTTCTCTCGATATTGTTGTTGCAAGACCATATTGGAGGCATGAAACATTGTGAACATTTTTTCAAACATATCATAGTCAGTGATACTATCTCCACAGAGTTTCAATTCAGAAGTAATTTTGAATATCGCATAATTTATTCAGAAATAGACTTAAAGTCTTGGAGCCTCAGGTAAGCCCAATCATATCGTGCTTGTGCATGGAAGAGTGACCAACTTTAAGTTGTCATATCTTTCCTTTAAGTCATTCCACAAAACAAGTGGATCTTTGACTGTGAGATATTCTATTTTCAACCCTTCATCGAGGTGACGACGCAAGAAAATCAAGGCCTTACAACCGTCTTGGGTAGATACTTTATTTGTATCTTTAATGGCGTCCCCAAGACCCATTGCATCTAAAAGGATTTCAGCATCAAATACCCATGTATATAGTTCTTGCCCGAAATTTCAAGGCCAAACGAACTTTCGTTTCATAATATCAATTATAGTTAAAACAGGAGAAAGATTATACCTTAGTCTTCTCAAAGAGAATCTTGAGACGATAGAGTCTCGTGCTAATAATGTGAAATAAAACAATAATGAATTGCAGAGGGAGACAGAGAGAGAGAGAGTTCTAATTGATTCTAAGATGAATTACAATGGAATAGAACCCCTCTATTTATAGGAAAAAAGTAGCTTAGTGATCACGCCCAACTATGCCTTATAAAAAGGATTAAACGGTCGTTGAAAATATAATCCGGCTTACAAGTCCGGAGTCGAATCCCACAGAGAACTAAGACTTAGCTACAACTGTTCACTATCACCAAGAAGACAAACTTGAACAATTTCTAACTTATAGATATTAAGATTTTTATGTCTAACTAATTAACTAACGAATTAAATTAGTAGATTAACAACTAAAGATACTACGGGTTGGAGACATGATTAAGGAGGTCTAGCGTTATGATTTCCCCTATTGTCGGAATCCTTTCGGCTATATTTCCTATAAATTTCCCTAAGTTTCTCTGTCGATCATGAGCACTCTGACTGTCGTAACTCTCTCCCGAGTAATTACCACAATTTACTAGACATATTCTCCCGAATTACGCTAGCTGGCATTAAGTACGACTCACTCAAATCGCACCAAGGTTTCGTTATCCCTAATCCCACCTTTAAACCCTCCGTATTGAGCCCTTATATACGTTAGGAGTGATTGTTCAACAACTATCTAAATATGCACTCTCTCCCGAGTAATACACATTAAATAGGCACAGTCGATTGAGAGCTCTTCAACCAACCACAAGAATAACGTAGTTAAACAAATAGAGAAAATACTACGGTAAATCTATATTAACATAACAGGAAAATCATCCTCCAATAGGTTCCATCAAAACCCTAGATAACAAATTAGCTATTCATAATAGTATGCATAACTACAATACTAGAATTCATAACCAATAATGGAATTAGGAAGAATGAAGTGAAAACTCGTAGAAGAATTCTCCGCCTTGATCCTAGTGTGTTCTTACCTCCTTAGGTCGAATCCCCGGTCTAATGTCGGTCTCCGTGCTCTCCCTAGGTCTAAAATGTATCAAAAGTCTGTCCCTCCCTTCCTCCAAATAGCATTTTTACATGTATTTATACCAAATAGGGTCGGGCCCAGATGAAACATCTTTTCCTGCGCGAAATAAGACAATCACTCTGTAAATTTGCACTACCGCGGCGCATGGGGCGACGCGCCCTGCGGTGTGATTGTGGGGAAGTTCAGAGAACTTATTCTGACAGGCTATAGGAATTTTCCACAGGCACGGCGCCCCCCACGCTGCGGTAGTGGGAATTAGCAAAAATGCAAAACATGAAAGTTGTAGCCCTTTCAAATATCTTTCCAATGATATATTGTGGAACCCAAACCGAGTTCTGAGCAAAAAGTTATGTGCATTTTACTAGAAAATGCGTCGTATGCCCGCTAGATTCTTCGTTTCGTTCTTAACTATTATCTATTGATCCCCGAACATGATCCCGGCTTGATTCCTTGGGCTTTTTCAGACTTCAAAGCTCCTAATCACTTGAATTCATTCCATAATATCTACATAGCTCGGAATCACTCCTACAAGGCATAAAATACACAATTTAGTGCAAAAATCTAGCGATTAAAGCTCAAACTCAATTAAAGTGCAGTACATTAGGTGTAATAAGCCACTAAAATACGTAATTATAGCCTGTCATCAACACCCCACACTTAAATCATTGCTCGTCCTCGAGCAATCAAACTACACTTGACACGATTTTTTTAAACAATTCTCCTAACTCATCACACCAAGAATATTTAAAATAGACTAAGCACAAAAGCGTAACATCTTCACCTCAAGATTTGACTCACAAGTACCACGAATTATTCACAACTCACCCACTTACTCTAACATAGAGGTCACTAACATTACCTTTCCTTCATGAATCAAGTGCCCTCACACAACAAAAGAGAGTAGTTCCACACAATATAAAAGTTAAGAACAATTAGGAACTCAAGATAGAAAGAATTCACTCACTATCAGAAACGACATTCATATGCCACAAAAGATGCACCATAGGCTTGCCTGTAGTGTACTACTCTACTAATCGAGCTCATTCAGTCTAGGATCAAGTAGGACTTTTAACTGGTTGTAATGTAGGTTGCGGGATGGGTAGGATACATTTGGATATCAGAGTGACTACACCTCCCTAAGCACTTTAATACATACACTTTAACATTTAAAATCCCACACTTATGTCAAACCATAAATCCACCTTCACATCAATATATATTAACTTCATACTTCTTTAAGCACAATTACATCAAGAGTTACCACTTGTCAATGAATATATTTTTTTCTTTACAGCAATACAACTATTTTTTTCTTTTCTTTCTTTTTCGATTCAAGTGGCTTCTATTTTTTTTAAACGGTGCACCTTTCTCCTTATCTCATTAGTTCCACTCAAAAGCCAAACCAACCACCCCACAGTTTAACTTTTACAAAGTTCATAACAATTCAAGTGCTAATGAGAGGTGAAAATGTCCAAATAGATGGTTAATTCAAACAAAGGGGTAAGGCTTGTAATATGGTTGCCAAAGAAACAGGATTACCGGCTCAAAGGGATTAACTACGTTACATAACAATTAGGCGAGTAAAATATACATATCTGGCTCAACAAAGAAACGCCTATATTACTTCCAAGATTGAAAAAAACTACTAATTTGCTTTCCAAACACACGGGGCAAGTTCTAGACATCAGATGCGACGCACAAGATAACATAAAACCTTACACACACATGGCATATAAATCATTCAGGATTGGTTTTTATCAAGACACTCTAGTCAAAACAGTTAAGCAAATTTAAGGTCATACAATTTAAGGTACTTCTACAAGAGTAAAAACTGAGCCTAAGCGTTACAACCAAAGTACTCACTTTCCTCAAGGCATAACAAAGTCAAGAGATATCGCTGCGATTCAATTCATCTCACACTAGCTCCTACTCCCTAAAAAAAGTAACTGCACCCGGTTCAAACAAAACCCTTGGAAAAGAACCTCATCACAAAGAAAAACCAAGGGGGGATTACTACACTAACTACAAACGGTTCAAACAAAACCCTTGGAAAAGAACCGCGGCACAAAGAAAAACCAAGGGGGAATTACTACACTACCTACAAAGAAAATCTTTTTTTTAGACTTAAATCCCTCAAGGAAATTGTCTAGGATATCCATCATCGAGAAAAGTCCAATCTTTTTTTAAAACAAAAGCATTATTCAATTAAACTAACACAACTAAAATAGCATAGAAAGTCACTCAGACAATCTCCTCACCCCACACTTAAAATTGTGCATTGTCCCCAATGCACACCATACTAATAAGAGGGTAAAAGAAACTCCCTGGTAGGCCAAAGGCCGAAGCACTAGCAGCTCATGGGGTACTCAGACTTCTCCCAGGCTTGGTCCTTCGTGCGGGTACCTCACACTTAGTTCCAACCATCTGGTTTGTTGTTGCATCCTTCCAATAGCTTTGCTTTCCATGCTCCTAGAAAATCAAAAATCGACACTACAAAAATAATATAATTTAAAAAAATAAAAAAAATTAAAAGAAAGCAGTAAAGCTGGGTTGCCTCCCAACAAGCGCTTGATTTAACGTCGCGGCACGATGTAAATCACTTTCTGCCTCCACTTCGAACTTATGAATTGGATCCCAAGTTTTGATTCTGCTCTATGATCATGCTCCTGGGGCGATACAAATTGTTGCGATCCATAAATTAAATGATACTTTATGAACTTTTCATGGCTTTCAATCGAGGAATGTCACTTTGCCTAGATGACCTTGAAATTTTCAGAATATAGGTCCCATCTACCTCTTCCTTTGACTCTTGCATTGGCTCATACGGCTCAGTTTCCATTTCACCATCTGAACATAATGTAGAGAAGTGCTTGGAATGAGGTCCAACGCGCTCAAATACATGAACTTCAAGATTTTTAACCTCCTCAACACCAATCACACTAGAGTCAACTAAATTTGTATCATCAACGTCCCTGGTTGACTCTAATATTACTTCTTCAACATCGGCATCCTCAAATTCTAGCTGGTTAGAGTGTTGGGGTTCTACTTTGGACCCCTCCATTGGCACCTCAATTTCCATCTCTAATGCGCACTGCTCCTGGCTACTATCCATAATATTGGCATATTGAGCATTAAAAGCTTCAACTAGTTGACTCACTTGAGCCTCCAAGTTACAAATAGTTGCATCTTGCCTTTGTACCCGCAGTTGTATCTCATCATATTGTTTCATAAGGCACTTTAGCATATCCTCAATCTTTTTCAGGTCATCATCCCTGGGTTCTTTGTTCATATTAACTTCAAAAAAAAAAAAAAGAACCATCAAAGTAAGGGGTTGGAGGAAGATAAGAAATATAAGCACAACCATGAAAGTGACCATCTTGACCACCACACATATCACACACATTCCACACATAAGATTGAGTTGGTGCACATAACGCTCTCGGGAATATTTCGACAATTTTGCAATGGGTGGTTTTCCCCACAATATGCATAAGGAGGATCAAAAGTAGAATTACCAACATCAAAACTCTCATAATTCCAAGATGTCATGTCTCTCAAGTCAAAAAAAATCAAATACAAGAAAACAAAAATAAAAGTTCAAACTTGCAACCTAGAAATATGTACACCTACAGCTATACCGTTAGTTCCCGGGCAACGAAGTCAAATTTGATCACGCCCAACTATGCCTTATAAAAAGGACTAAGCGGTTGTTACAAATATAATCCGGTTTACAAGTTCGGAGTCGAATCTCACAGAGAACTAAGGCTTAGCTACAACTGTTCACTATCACCAAGAAGACAAGCTTGAACAATTCCTAACTTATAGATATTAAGATTTTTATGTCTAACTAATTAACTAACAAATTAAATTAGTAGATTAACAACTACAGATACTACGGGTTGGAGACATGATTAAGGAGGTCTAGCGTTATGATTTCCCCTATTGTCGGAATCCTTTCGGCTATATTTCCTATAAATTTCCCTAAGTTTCTCTACCGATCATGAGCACTTTGACTGTTGTAACTCTCTCCCGAGTAATTACCACAATTTACTAGACATATTCTCCCGAATTACGCTAGCTGGCATTAAGTACGGCTCACTCAAATTGCACCAAGGTTTCGTTATCCCTAATCCCACCTTTAAACCCTCCGTATTGAGCCCTTATATACGTTAGGAGTGATGTTGTTCAACAACTATCTAAATATGCACTCTCTCCCGAGTAATACATATTAAATAGGCACAGTCGATTGAGAGCTCTTCAACCAACCACAAGAATAACGTAGTTAAACAAATAGAGAAAATACTACGGCAAATCTATATTAACATAACAGGAAAATCATCCTCCAATAAGTTCCATCAAAACCCTAGATAACAAATTAGCTATTCATAATAATATGCATAACTACAATACTACAATTCATAACCAATAATGAAAACAAGAAGAAGGAAGTGAAAACTCGTAGAAGAATTCTCCGCCTTGATCCTAGTGTGTTCTTACCTCCTTAGGTCGAATCCCCGGTCTAATGTCGGTCTCCGTGCTCTCCCTAGGTCTAAAATGTATCAAAAGTCTGTCCCCCCCCCCCCCCCTCCAAATAGCATTTTTACATGTATTTATACCAAATAGGGACGGGCCCAGACGAAACATCTTTTTCTGCGCGAAATAGGACAATCACTCTGTAAATTTGCACTACCGCGCCACATGGGGCGACGCGCCATGCGGTGTGCTTATGGGCAAGTTCAGAGAACTGATTCTGACAAGCTGCAGGAATTTTCCACAGGCGCGGCGCGCCCCACGCCACGGTAGTGGGAATTAGCAAAAATACAAAACATGAAAGTTGTAGCCCTTTTAAATATCTTTCCAACGATATATTGTGGAGTCCAAACGGAGTTTTGAGCGAAAAGTTATGTGCATTTTACTAGACAATGCGTCGTATGCCCGCTCGATTCTTCGTTTCGTTCTTAACTATCATCCATTTATCCCCGAACACGATCCCGACTTGATTCCTTGGGCTTTTACTCAGAATTCAAAGCTCCAAGTCACTTGAATTCATTTCATAATATTTACATAGCTCGGAATCACCCCTACAAGGCATAAAATACATAATTTAGTGCAAAACACTAATGATTAAAGCTCAAACTCAATTAAAGTGGAGTACGTTAGAGTGTACTAAGCGATTAAAATACTTAATTATAGTCTATTATCACTTAGTCACCAAGTAACAAACCCTAAAATCTCTCTAGACATTCACCATAAATAAAATTCTATTTATAACATCTACAATATACTTTCCTTTCACTACCGAAACAATTAATGGACAGTAAGTATGAAAATTGGTTATTTTATAAAAAAATATTTTTTCGAGAAATCATATTCCTTCGTACTAAACACGGTACTCTTTATTTTTTAAAAAAATAGTGAATCGCCTTAACATATTTGCAATGATCTCTCCCTTTTCCCGAATTTCTAGTATGTAATTTCCCAAATAACCAATTGCTCCGGTAATCCCCAAGAAAATATTCCCAGCTAAATTCGCATGTAGTACTAGGGATTTTCCTTCAGATTAACATATGATTTTTTTCCCTCATTTTCTTTGTTTGTTTACCTGCGAATTTTCTCACGAAAATGTACTTGCCGATTTATTTCTCTACTAATATATATTAAAGTTACTGACAAATTTAATAACGCTACTAATATATTTGAAAATTATCGTTAAGAAAAAATTAAATTAACGAGTATACTATAAAAATAAAAAATAAAATAATATTAAGTTATTTTATTAATAAATAAAATACATAGTTAAAAATATATTATATATTATATATAGAAGGTATTACATAAATATGAAGGTTTATATAATATCAAGGGCATAATAGACTTTTCAAGTAAAAATGTGACTTTTGTGATAACTAGAGCAAAGTAAAATATTTTTTGTGTAACAAAAGAAAAAACGGAAAAGGGCTTGATATATCCCTCTACTTTGTTTTATTGTTCAATCCTGTCTCCCGTTATACTTTCCGTCCAAATTTACCCCTACCGTCCATCAAAGTTCTATATTTGCCCCTATTTTAACGGACGGGACACGTGGCACATTCTGAATACGGAAAAGGGCTTGATATATCCCTATACTTTATTTTATTGTTCAATCCTATCCCTCGTTATACTTTCCGTCCAAGTTTACCCATGCCCTTCATCAAAGTTCTATATTTGCCCCTATTTTAACGGCCGGGACACGTGGCATATTTTAGGAGAAAGAACCAGTACAAAATCAAAAAAACTCCAAACCGCCCTAGAACCCATGACCCGCATGCTCGTTTTTCCTCTCTTAATTTTTTTCCAAACTTCTCTTAAATAAAAACTTTTAATCCGTGTAAGAGATTATCTTAGTCTGATAAAGAGATGAGGTTCAAAGACACAATTTCCGGCGCCGGCGTGATTTCGTGAGAAAGGCATTGTGACTGATTGATTGAGTTGGTTCGAGGTGAGTGGCTTGCCTAACCTTGTGTGGGAACTCCCCTTAGGATTTGGTACTATTTTTTTATATATGAGTGCCGTGTACGTGAGGTGACGAGTGCGTACACGGGCTATTTGTTGCAAACTCTATTTTCATTAAGTAAAATATCTGTTTTTCCTTAACTGAGCTACACTAACATATGTAATTATCCTATTTAGTTTAGAACAACATGTCTAC
>NW_017671171.1:230658-266258 GCF_001879085.1 Nicotiana attenuata
TTAAAATAGGGGCAAATATAGAACTTTGATGGACGGCAGGGATAAATTTGGACGGAAAGTATAACGGGGGACAGGATTGAACAATAAAACAAAGTATAGGGATATATCAGGCCCTTTTCCGAAGAAAAAAATTGACTTTTGTTTAATGAACACAAAGTTGAATGATTTTTACGTAACAAAAAAAAAGTAACTTTTGGGTAACAAACACAAAAGTTCAATGACCATGGATAAAATTATCTCCAAAAACTCCCATTCTGAAAATATTCCCGCATAGTATGCTGGAGTTTAATTTTTTCATATGAGCTTCCAACATAATGTGCTGGAATTTCAACATAATATGTAGGAAGTATATGAAGCATATTATGCTGGAACTTTCCGTGTGCTGGAGTTCCAACATAGTATGCTGAAAGTTTATACGCTGGAGCTCCATAAACCGCATTATACTGAAATTTTTCCTATTTCAATAAAATAGTGGCTATTTTTAATGACTTTCCAAAAACTGGCTAACCCGTGTTATTTTCACATAATAATGGACAAGCCCACAAAATGATATACTACTAATAAAATGGGAGTTGTGTTGGGCTGAGGACTTCACTTCCAATACTTAAGAGTCAGAGAACGCTCAACTCTGCCCATGGCTTGGTGAGACTATCAGTCAATTGATTGTGGTAAAAACGTTTGCTCAATTCTTCGTCTTCTTTGTTCCACTTCATATTTGCCTCTCTCCATATTTTTGTTTTTTTTTCCACCTTCATCTTCCTCGTCTTTAATTAACTGGATTTGATAAATAAAGGCAAAAAAAAAAAAAAAGAATGAACCGAAGATTCGGTGGAGGAAAGCAGCCAACAGGGACTCCATCAATGGCTTGGTCTACTGTTGTTGTCGTTGTTTCCCTCCTTGCTGGTGCCTCCGTTGTTCACAACTTTTTCAAACCTGATCTGGTAATTCCCCCTTCCCATTTTCTCTTTACAATTTACATTTAGAAACCTCTAATTTGTCCACAACAAAAAAAGTTATATTGGAGCGAAATTACATGGGCCTAAATGGAGCGGAATGATTAGGCAAATCAGAGAATTTAAACTTAATGAATTCAACCTTTAAGGTGCTTAGCAACAATGTATTAGTTGTCATTATGGGTTCAGAATTTGATATTTATTAAAATTTTAATGATTTTTTTACTACATATAGACATTTGCGGTGAAAGTAGCGAGTTCAGGTAAATCCATAGTATATAAGCACCATTCACCTCTGTATATAGCTAACTTAACTAGTTTGGAATTGAGACATACTAAGTGAAAATTTTGGTGCTTATGCAGTTGCTAGTTTGTTTAATTGTTGTGTCATGCTTCAAATAACATTAGTATTAGGAGATTAGTTTTGTTATTTGATATGTTTACTTAGCAAGGGTGCATAGTGTGGCCTTTCTCTTATTTCATTTACCCGTTTGAAAGAATGCCCCATTGAAATTGCGGATATGTGATAAATAGTGCCGGTTTAAGACAATTTATGCCATCTCTGAACTATAAGTAGCTATAAAGTTGAAAACTTTATTGTATATGATGTTTTGAGTACATAAAGTTCTTCTATGCTGGACTGTAATTACAATGTAATTGAAGGATGTTACATTGTGGTCTGCATTATGAAAGATATCTGTTTTACATGAAATTTAAGTGTATTAATTGGTTATGTTTTCTAGCAAGCGAGGAAACTCTGTGGCCTTTCTCCTATGTCTTTTACCTGGCTGATATAATGCCCCTTTAAATTTGTGTCGATCTAATGAATGGTGCCAGTTGGGAAATGTTAAGTACTAATACGCTTGTTTGCATCGCTAGATGTAGTCACCCTAACCTCTTTCGTAAGTCAACAAAATGTTGAAGAATTTTTTGGGATATGATGTCCCAGAACAAAAGTTTCTCAATGTTGGAATATCAGCTAGCATTGGCTTGAAGGATGAAAAAATTGATATTGACATTGTAATCTGCATTATAAAGATATGGAAGCTTTTTTTTTATATAATGGTGTTGTCCGGATCAGCTGGGGCGCACCTCAATTATTCCACTGGGTACCTGCTGCCTCCCACCTACACAGGTACCGGGTAAGTCAAGCAACCAAAGCTTAGGCAGATTGGAAGAAATGACCTAGTTTTAGATTTGAAGCGTATAAAGATATCCAACCTTATATGCAATTATTGAACCTTGGTAATGAACCACAAGGAAAATATCCTCTAATACAAGTCGTATGATGAATTTTTTGTGACACTTTTTCCAAATCGAAACATCAATTCTTCTATCCCGTGTTGTAAATTGTAGAACCAGAATGAGAGCATATCTTAGTGACAATGCAGTTGGCATGACTGTACGAAATAACTTTGTTTCTTTACCAATATGATATTTAGAACAAAATAGTGATTTGATCTCACTCTTTGTAAGTGCTTACTTAGTTCCTTGAGTTTACTGCCCATAAAAATCAAAACAACTCCGTAGTCTCACTGTGTAAGCTGGCCTAAACATCACCATCATAAAAAATATAGGGTATTAGCATCTGAATAATTTCTTTAATAGAACACTTATTTTTGTTTTGATATTTAGTCAAATTATTCTAGTTACATTGATCTTATGCTGTTTTATGTTGTAAATATGCATTGACCTTAGAAAATTCCGGTAAGCTGGTTTCTCCTCAAATCTGCTTTATTTGTTGATCGTTGTTCCATCTTATCTGAATATCCTTTTAATACATTAATCATCAAACACTAGAAGTACTTAATGGAAATCATGTTTGATAATATAATTCAATTCTTAATACAGATGCGTAAAGTGATTAGACTTTCGAAACATAAGAAGGTTGCTTAATACATTAAACAATGGTCTACAAGTTCTGAATTGAAACAAGCTAAAATGTTTCCTGGAATTCCTGCAAGAACGTAAAGATTTGACAGAACCTTAAGTTTTTACAAACTAAACTTTTTATATTTGTTCATATGCAGACTTATTGAAAACTTTATCATAACATCCTTTCATCCCTTATTTCCTCCCAACTACGTGGTGAAAGGATGATTTTTTGGTATAATATGATGTGAAATTGTTGAGCCCAAAAAGCTAAAATAAGTGAAAATATCTTACCGTGTTGCCGTCCTATTTAAAGTTTAAAAGAATTGTCGTCCGTAACATAAACTAAAAAATTGTTTTAAGCAAATGGTAATAACAAGTTATTTCTTCCTTCTATATATATTTTTAGTCATTCAGGGATTAGAAGTCATTACTCTCCATTTTTTGATAAGTAGATATCGTTATCTTGCTATTTTTGTAATTTTTGTTTTTAGAAGTATCCTTCTAAGTGGAAGAAGAAGATCTGATTTTGGGGTTGGGTTGGGGTCTGCAAATATGAGGAAGATAAGTTACAGGGAATATCGATGCAGAAATCTATAAACATGAGACTCAAATGTACATATTCCCTTCTTTGTTGACTTCGCATTGTTTTGTTCTAAATTTCTCTTCTAACTATTTGGATTGTAAGTTTTAGCTATGACAAAAGCAGAAAACATGTATTACTACATGTCTTCTTTGAAACTTTAGTAGATGGCTAATCATGAATCTGAAGCAGAATGAATATGGTGGCCTCTTTCAGTTATTAGATAGAAAACGAATGATCTCAATAAACGAAGCTACTTAATATTTTTCCTGACACATCCTATTGCAATGACCAAAGACTTGGGAGTACTTCCTGGTTATTTGGCAAAACTTCCCTTATATTAGGCAAGAGTTCAGTTGATATGATGATGGCTAAAAATAATGTCCTAAGTATATCTTGTTATTTGAAATTCTTTTAATACTGTTGAAGGTTGTGGTCTTTATGGAAGGCTTTCATGGGCACATAACATTCTAGTGTAAGATGGATTGAGATTATTATATGAAAGATCTTGGTGTTAGTTAGTTGTATTCTTCTAGGAGTTCATTATATTAGTTACTTGTGTTCTTCTCCCTTGAGCCGAGGGTCTATCGGAAACAGCCTCTCTACGTCCACAAGGTAGGGGTAAGGTCTGCGTACACATTAGCCTCCCCAGACCCCACTTGTGGAACTACACTGGGTTTGTTATTGTTATTGTTGTAGTTACTTGTGTTCTTCTAGAAGTTCATTACCTTGTATTTATCGATTGACCATCTATTGTACAAGCTCATGATGTCTGTCTTTGCTTCCTCCTAGTTGTTCCTCTTGGATTAGACTGTTTTCTTATGTTTGTAACATTGTGTTCTATTAGTGAATTGCAGACTCTGCCTCCATTAGAAAGCATTGATGGAATCAAGCAGAAAGAAGTGGAGAAACAGTAATCTTTTGTTCTATTCATTTAAGTTCGATTAAATGGAGTATCTCTGAAGAAATAGCACCCACCCTTTGTGTAGGTTGGAATTTTAGCACTTGAAACTAAACGATGTTGCAAATGACATCTCTTTACCGATTATTGTTTTTCTTCGACAGATCAATTCTTAGTAGTTTAAACCAAACGACCCCTTGGATTTAGAATAGACATTGTCGTATGAAGTATAAGTGTAACAACTTGTCAACTTTTTCTCTGTGTGTTGCCTATTATATATCCAGTTCGTCCATCAACAGGGCCTGAGTCGTCTGTGAACGTACTCTATATGTGGAATTCCGAGTAAATGGTTACTTCATTGGGGAAAAGGTGAAATATGTCTCCTCCGCAATACAAAATATGTTAATTATAGTCTCTGTTATGCTTTTGGATTATTCATACGTTTGTCATCCATACATTTCACGTTGGAGTTCTGTTAAAGCAAGGACAAATACGAGACGCTTTGTTAACGACAAGGGTATGAATGAGCTTAAAGTATGACAGAGGGTAAAGTGTAGATATTTCGTATAGTGAAGAGGCAAATTCTTTGTAATCATTCTTTGAAGTATCAAACCATACGAGACTCCCCTATATTTGTTTCGCAATAAGACAGGTTTAGTCTTTGTATTCAATTTATAGTTGGATGTTTTATGATAGTATGTTAGATATAAAACCCAGTGAGCTCTAAAGTTCGTTTTAGTAATTTTTAACGTATGCTTTAGATATTCGAAATGGAGAAATTGGGAGTGTCCTGTTTATAGAGTTTGGGCAATATGCTTTTATGGAAATATAACTGTTATCTATTTACTTAAATCTTATTTGAGCTAAAAATAATAATAATAAACAAAGAGATGAACTAATTTAACCTCGGCCTTCTTAGACCTCATTTGTACACAACGGAGGTTTGAATCTTAATCATTCAGCTCTGAGTTATTTAGTGCAGTTGTTTTGAATCTTAGTCGGTCATATTTTACCCATTAAGCCTGTTTGTTTTTTTAATTTTACAACCACTTAATGGGTCTGAATAGATATTAATGATCAAGATCTATAACAAAGTCTTAATATCATCAAGATATTAGACATTCAAGAATTTATGTAAAAATGATATTTCATTATTACTCCTACAATTTCACCAGTAATCACCATCACCACTATTATCGTTGTCCTCGACAATTATAGACTACCACCGCCTATTACCACCATCCTCCGCCACAACCACCATCATTGCCAAGCACGAATGTCAGTTGTCATTATCACTAGCCATCATTTACAAGTATCACCACAAATTACAATTACCACAACAATCACCACTATCAACTATATATCACCCATCACCGTTATCAGTCAACACCACCGCCAACCATCATCATTAACAACTACTATCATCCATCATTTACTACCCATAATCACCGTTATCAACCAACACTACTAGCCACTACCCAGTCGGCGCTCATAACTATCACTGTTAGCCATCATCACCACCGACCACCATATAAATTTGTAAAAATATTTTATTAATATAGTATTAGATTAGTTAATACTATTTGATTTGAATTATACTTATAAATTTCTAAATAAAGACAAGTTTTACACGTGCAGCTATAGAGAAAACAAATAGTTTTAATTATTCAGTATCAGATCTTAATACAAAATCTTAATATTCAAATGTATATTCAGATTCAAATACTTTAAGATGTGCATTTAAATACAGATATTTTAATCTTAATAAAAACAAACGACGCCTTAGATGTACTTTGGTTTAAAGGGTTGGAGAAGGATATCTTTGTCTTTTGATTATTTTATCCCGGAATTAACTAGTATCGAGATTATTACCCACATTCCTTGGTATAAGAGTAATTTGCTAAATCATTAGCAAATATCAGAAAAGAAAAAAAACAAATTAAGAAAGAAATAAAAAAGAAATGAAAAATGAGGGAAAAAGCGATAAAATAGGGAGCTGTCAGTGCGTGACAACCACTAACAAGCAGTGAGGCAATGATAGCCCCCACCCACGACGTGTTATGCTGACTGTCACTCATTACCGTGCATCACAAATCCAACGGCTGACATTTCTTCACCAATCTTCAATATAAACTCTCCCCTGTTTTCTCATTTTCCTCTAGAGGGTTAGAATAGAAGGAGGCTTCCCATTGTGCAATTCATTCCGTTCCTGTTGTCTCTTTCTCTCTAAACTCTTTCTCTCTCTACAATTTCAAAGGTAATAATTCATCTGCATTTCCTATTTAAATCCTCTTTTCACTTTTTTTAAGAATTGTTATATATTGATGTTGAGGCGTAATTGATTGATTTTTGTAATAATTGTGTTTTCGATCCATAGATCTGTTCATTTTAATCTTCCGTTGTTTATCTGTTAATTTTTTTCGTTTCATTTCGTTGCATACACTGAGTGATGACGATAAATATTTACACAATCAGGTCAATAAGTAAATCGATTGATAAGGATTACTAGTAATTTGGTAAAAATGTTAATTAATCTTCTATCATGGATTAAAACTCACAAATTTGATTAATTCATGAAGATAGAATTGTTTTCTTTCTAGGATTATTTTTGTTTTAGGTTTTGATTAGGAATTTTTTGGATCTGGTGAGTACTTTTATGAATGTGATAGATCTGTGCTTGTTAACTGATAATGATGTAGTTGGTTGTCACTCAGCAGAAGCAACTCTGGTCGTCTGTGTTTGCTTTGATCTGTTGCGATAATCATAGTGCAGTAGAATGATCGTTGATGCCTTTCATGATGATCATGTTATATCAAATGATGTGAGAATCTGAATTATATGGTTTGTTGGGGTCTCATTGTAGCTTTTTGAGTGAAAGAGAAGCTATTCAGTTTCATTTGTGGGAAAGTATTACACACTCCATTTCATTTTATGTGATCCTACTTGACTGGACGTCGAGCTTAAGAAATAAATAAGACTTTTGAAAAACTTATGATCTTAAACATGTCATAATATTTGTGTGGCCTTAAAAGCTTGCCATCTAGGATAAAATGGAAAGTTCAAGTTAAATTGTTTCCAGATTTGGAAAAGGGTCATTCTTTTTTTATATATTAAAAAAGAAATAGGGTCACATAAACTAGAAAGGGAGAAGTATGAATTTGACATGTTTTGTGTATTATGGAATGTGTACAACATTTAAAGACTTGAGAAAAGGTGTATCTGTTGAACCTAATAAAGGTAAAAATTCAACCAATAAATTTGTGGTAATTATATCATGTAACCACCAGTTAATGTTTCCTTTTTTGTTGTAGTTGACCATGGACTAACCCAACTGTCTCATTACCATCGCAGCCCGATATTACATTTTCTGTATCCTCAACTCGATTTTTTGTGGTAGCTTTCTCTGACCAACTTCATTGTTCTATTTTCTGAGCTGGTTTAATATGTCCAAAGAAGTCTGATGCTGTGAAGCATATTCTACTTATTTGTTGATGCACTGGTTATAATCATTAGCTATAGTGATATCTATTATTTTCTTTTGAAAAAATTATTATGCAGTTTGTTTGCCTTTATTTTATTTTCCCTGCAAAGAGAGAATAAATTTCTCGAAATCTGAAAAAAACCCGAGGTTCAAATATTAGTAACATTTGAATGAAGGATATTAAGAACATCTTTTCCCATAAGGCAACACTTTTCTTATACTTACGTATTTCTGATTGTTTTGATGAAATTTTTCCAACTTTGCTAAAGATGCTAGCTTTCTGTGGGACTTTATGTGTTCAACATGCATATAAAGTTATTTGTTATTTAGAAATAGCAAAAGCTAGTATACAGAAGCAAGACTTAGAATCAGATGGTAATATTTTGGACACATCTTTTGCTGAAGTTTCATTTTCAATGCAGGAAGTAGCATAAGATGGCAGATGGAGAGGATATTCAGCCACTTGTCTGTGACAATGGAACAGGAATGGTCAAGGTAGGTTGAAGTTTTTTTGTACCACAGCAGAGTTGTTGTGCTATTGTGTTCTTTCCATTTAGTGATGCTTGTTTACCTTGTGGTCTATTATGTTTACAAAATAAAGAGATTCTTATATTGGTTTATTATCTAGGCTGGGTTTGCTGGAGATGATGCTCCCCGAGCTGTATTCCCTAGTATTGTTGGCCGGCCCCGCCATACTGGTGTGATGGTGGGTATGGGTCAGAAAGATGCCTACGTGGGAGATGAAGCTCAATCAAAAAGAGGTATTTTAACTCTTAAATACCCAATTGAGCATGGAATTGTCAGCAACTGGGATGATATGGAGAAGATCTGGCATCATACTTTCTACAATGAGCTTCGTGTTGCGCCCGAGGAGCATCCAGTCCTCTTAACTGAGGCGCCTCTTAACCCAAAGGCTAATCGTGAAAAGATGACCCAGATTATGTTTGAGACTTTTAATACCCCAGCTATGTATGTTGCTATTCAGGCTGTCCTCTCACTGTATGCCAGTGGTCGTACCACCGGTAAGAAATTTTTCCTTCTTTATTAGCATATTCATTTTAAACGACTGAGATCTTTCAAGTTTCTTGATGCTTGTACCTCAAAAAGATCTTGCATTTATGTGGTGCTTAGTCGATATTTCGAAAAAGTATATAGCTAATGCATTAGAAGTAATTGGACTGATGCAAATAATGCAGCTTGTAATATGTATTTCTTGGATGATCTATCCTTTACACTCTTATCTTTGGCAACAGTTTGCACAAACCAATTTTTTGTTGGTTGCAATCTTCTTTAATTCTCTTCTTTAAACTTATAACCTCATTATTTCTGACATGGTTATTATCAGTTCTGGTTATTGCTTCTAATTCATTTTCTTTTCCACAGGTATTGTGTTGGACTCTGGTGATGGTGTCAGCCACACCGTCCCAATTTATGAGGGGTATGCCCTCCCACATGCCATTCTCCGTCTTGACTTGGCAGGTCGTGACCTCACTGATAGTTTGATGAAGATCCTTACCGAGCGTGGTTACATGTTCACCACCTCAGCTGAGCGGGAAATTGTCAGGGACGTGAAAGAAAAGCTTGCTTACATAGCTCTTGACTATGAACAGGAACTCGAGACTGCAAAGACCAGCTCTTCTGTAGAGAAGAACTATGAGCTCCCGGATGGGCAGGTGATCACCATTGGTGCTGAGCGTTTCCGTTGTCCTGAGGTCCTTTTCCAACCATCAATGATTGGAATGGAAGCTGCAGGAATCCACGAGACTACATACAACTCTATCATGAAGTGTGATGTGGATATTAGAAAGGACCTTTATGGAAACATTGTGCTCAGTGGTGGCTCTACCATGTTCCCAGGTATCGCTGATAGAATGAGCAAAGAAATTACTGCACTTGCTCCTAGCAGCATGAAGATTAAGGTGGTGGCCCCACCAGAGAGGAAATACAGTGTCTGGATTGGAGGCTCTATCTTGGCTTCCCTCAGCACCTTCCAGCAGGTTTGCTTCCTCCTCTCTCCTAATAGAAAAAGCTTTGCCTTGTTTGATGTCTATCTTAACTAAAAGCTTGATAATTTCTGATGAGGCTTTCTGCTTCTCTTCTTTTGTGCAGATGTGGATTGCAAAGGCAGAGTATGACGAATCTGGTCCTTCTATTGTCCACAGAAAGTGCTTCTGATTTTCCCAGAGTGACAATGTTGGTGAAAGGAAAATACTTACTTCCTACTGGATCAGAAATGCAGTTGCATTTTTATATTCCAGCTTTATTTTCTGTATTTTTGTTCTCATGTTGGATTGAAGATATTGAGTGGGCAAGGAGTTGATTGTTGGGTCATCGTATTCTTTTATTTCTCTATTTGACAAGTTTCTATTCTTCCATTGTTCTTCTCTTTATGTGTCCCCAACTCCCCCCCCCCCCCCCCTCCCTTCCCTTGCGTACTTGAAATGACTGATGATTGGTTGACTAGGCAAGAATCTAATTAATGGTGCCTTTTCATAGCATAACATATACGTAGCTTTACTTTCACTGAGGAGTACTTACGGATACTGGCATGAACTGTTTCACCATTTGTGCAATATAGCATCCGATCTTGGCCCGATTAGGTAAGCTGTCTCACCTTGTGTTGACTGCTGATCAAGGGTTGTTACATAGGAATTAGTGCGTTCCGAATTTTAGTTTTTAAATTTGATTTTTTAGGACAAAAATGTAAGTTATTATTTTTAGTTAAATAATAACTAAAAATGGCTAACTATTATTCTATAATTAGCATCCCTAAGAAAGGCTATTTTTGCACTTGCGCCTGTGTTAATTGTGATGGGTCTAAGTCACCATCGCATTGTTTAAAGCTGCTCTATCAAAAGAGCTTGGCGGTAGATCCCATAACTAAAACTTAACAAAAAATAGGAATCTATCTCAAATTGTTCATCTTCTGATTGAGTTATTTGAAGTCACTTTGTTCTTATATGATTCTTCTGAATGTTATTGTTCAGTGCGATTTCTTGCACAAATTGGAATTGATCATTATCAAATATATCAGAAATATTGCGATAGCATTGCACGATCGGGAACTTCCTGTTTCAGAATAACAGTTCTGAGTTAAGCGCAGGAATACAATGCTTTCGTACTATTTCACAAAATTGAGTTTCTTACAAGGCGTGAAGATATGATTACACTAAGGCCCCGTTTATTCATAAAAAATATTTCTTCTTCGTATTTTCATTTTTTTTAAATGTGTTTGTCCATGAAATTTTGCAAGTTTTTGAAAAAAAATCGAAAATAAGTTTTTCAAATACCAATCAAAATTTTCAGATTTTTTTTCCCCCCTCACAAAAGTACAACATTTTTTTATTTTTTTCAAGTAAAATGCATGTCCAAATATAATTTCAAATTTCAAATACTTTTTTTCAACTTAACTCCAAATACTACTCATTTTCAAAAATTACAATTTCTATGTCCAAACGCCTACTAAGACACAGCTAATGGAGCTCTGGTAAATCCATTTTCTTCCTCAACTCCCGTGAAAGGTCTTAATCAGTGACGCTGGCTTGAAAAATCAACAGCCCGTCTAGCTCAGTTGGTAGAGCGCAAGGCTCTTAACCTTGTGGTCGTGGGTTCGAGCCCCACGGTGGGCGTCTATTTGGCCTATGTTTTTTTTTATTTCGTTTTGGAATAAATTCTAAGGCCTCATTTGTTTGCACTTAATGGAGGTCTAAATCTTGATCATTCAGATCTCAGACATTAAGTACATTTGTTTTTTAAAGTCTGAATCTTAATCATTAAGTTTGTTTGTTTTTTTTTACTTCACAACCACTTAATGGGTCTGAATAGGTCTGTATGATTAAGATCTATAACAGAGACTTAATTTCAGTAAGATGCTACCACACATTCATTATTAACTGCAACTTCTACCATTATCAACTACCACCATGCCGCCACCACCACCATACCCAACCACCACCACCCCTACCACAACCACCTCAATCTCCACCACCACCACCACCATGCTACCATCATCCTCAATCGTAGCCGCCACCATTATCGACCATCACCACCCACTATCCCCACCACTCCGACCACCATCATTCTCACCCATAATCAAAATTCATCCACCTCAACTATCACAACTGACCACCCCATCACCATCATTATAACCTACCACCACCTACCCTCCACCTTCCTCAGTCATAACTATTACCACCACCCGCCATATTAACTATCACCACCACCATCTCCAATCATAATCGACACCACTACCAATCACTACTAACTACTAGCATGAACCACCATCATCAACCAAAATTACCACCAACCACCGCCTCTAGTTGGCATTCTTCCGTTAGCCATCACCACCAACTATCATATTTTAAAAAACTATATATTTATGGATAGAATATTAGATTAATATTTCATTTGAATTTTATGTTTATTAATTTTTAAATAAAGATAAATTTTATATATTCAGATGTTAAAATCAAATAGTCTTAATTATTTAGTATCCAGATCTTAATAGGCATCTTAATATATTCGGATGTGTATTCAGATTCAGATGTCTTAATCTTAATACACATCTTGATGTTCAGATGAGTATTCAGATTCAGACGTCTTATTCTTAAAAAAAACAAGGGATTTTTACATTCCTATACCACATATGAAACCTTATTACCCTCAATGTTTAAGGTTTGATTTAATTACAAACCCGTATACCAAATTACCAATCCTATACCATACTTAATTAAGGGTCTAATTAATGGGCTGTTTTTACTCCTTAATTAAAGGTATCCATATGTAATTAATGGGCAGTTTTTACTCCTTAATTAAAGGTATCCATATATCTCACGCTTCTCTCTCCTTACCCCTCACCCCCTCACCCACGTTTTTACCCATACCCCACATTCTTTTTACCATTTTCCCTCTTCTATAACCAAACAAAATTCCCTCTTTCTGGAAAATGATTTGTTTGAATTCCGTTTCGACGTCACCTGGTCGAAAGGTTGCAGGCATCACCATCGTGGCCATCAAGATTGCAGGCATCACCATCGTGGCCATCAAGTGTCATAAAACAGCATGGGCGATATGTTAGTGTCGATCCAATTAATGGAAAAAGACGTGATAATAAATCACTTCTAAACTTCTTCTCATATATCTTGATTGGAATGTTATGAATTGCTATTTTGGCAGCTTTTATTTGTAGTTTTTTGTGCAAATTTTGTAGATGAAGAGCCAATTGTAGAAATGTGACATCCACAATTAATCTGCAAATTGTCTGCAAAATTTTACAAAAACTACAAATTAACTACATTTAACCTACATTATAACTACAATCTGGAAACAATTTACACATGGAAGTTCTTCAAGTTGGAATTGGCCACAACTACATTTCTTGTTTTCTAGACACACAATGTACCGCTTCACACCATCCAACACAGTATGTATATGATCTGTTGAAGCCCTCACCTACATTTTCAGAACAAACACAAAGAAAAAAAATTTACAATATTAAAAATATAGTATCTACAATATATCTATATTTTATCTACAATTTATCTACAAATTAACTACAAACTATAAGTAAACTACAATTTGCTTACAATTTATCTACAATCTGGAGACACTGTATATTAAAATATATTTTTCCTGCACCAAATAAAGAAATTGTAGTCAAATTGTAGATATATGTAGTAAATTTGTAGATAATATCATAAAACTAAGAAGACCTATTGCTGTTATTTTCTTCTTCTCATTTTTGTTGTTCTTTATAAGGTTTAAGTTATTGTCATTGACTTCATTTTGATCTTAGCCTTGAAGATGTTGAAGGGGTTGATCAGTTGCGGTGGGAGAATCAGTAGAAGATAAGGGTATATGTAGAGGGTGGTGGATCAGGATCCTCAAACACCCCTAATCCTGCTGCAACGGAACTTGTATTGAAGTCTCTCAAACCTCCCGTGATAGAAGAAACGACGAAGAATAGATTTTTTCAACTTTGAGTTGTTGAAACTCGAAAATTTGAATTGTTCGTTCTTTTTTTTTTCGAGAATTTGAATTGTAGTTCTGGAGAAAAATACGCAGATGAGAAATCTCCTTTCCCTTTTTAAAAATTGAATTTAATGTAGAATCAATTAACACCAAGATTCTCTCCTTAATTTTAGGGAATTCTGCCCTTTTAATGCCTAATAGTCGAATGGTACAAAATTTGTAGGCAAAACGTGGATTGGGCGGGTAATTAACAAACAATGCACATTTTTGGTAATAAGGTTTCATATATGGTATAGTTAGAAAAAAATCCCAAAAAACAAATGAGGCCTAAATGGGCCTTTTGAATTGTTTCAGGCCCATCAATAGGGATTAAGCGCAGGGTCCATAATTCTCTTCTGAACCTAAAATTGCTAGCTTTTTGAATTGTTTCCCTTTCCTACAAGTAAAACTATAACTATACCCTAATGAATCAGTTCAGATTATATATTCTCATATTTAAAGATTCTAAGAAGATAGCAAGGCGTGGTTAAAATCAATCTCTAATCTTGCTAATGTGAACGTAAAGTATACTATCCACCTCAAGATCGGAGAGAAGCAAAAAATTATATAAAGAACAATGATTAATACAAAGAAAAAATAGTGAATAAAGAAGGAAAGAAAAATGTGAAAAGAAATAAAATTAAGTGGAGGAATATGACGTAGTGCCGATGTGGCAGCGCATGGAAAACACTGTATTATTCGTTCTGCATTTCCATGCTGTAATGACTCACTTTGGCCAACTTGGCTTTTCGAATTTTAGGGAGGTGATTTATGTACTTTCTCATTAAAAGAAAATAGGCGTTTTAATAGGTCCAACACTAGAAAAGGAAAAAAAATAAACTTTCAAAGCTTGTGGATCCAATCCGCTCGTGTCCACCCACTTTTTGTGATGCCTATATTTTCTATTTATTGTGAGCAAGGGAACAAAAATTTTAATTTTATGATTTTTAAATTTTAGAACGACAATTTTAATTGTGAATAATTATATTCTAAACATTATATTTATACATATTTTATGAATTTCTTAACACAAAATACATTGTATAAGTGAAAGTTATTGAGTTCGGTCAAATTCGTTGCTCGATCTCTATCTCCGCCCGACTGTAAGAGCAATAAAAATTATGAGCTTCTTCCGTCCAAGGTAAAAAACTTCACCTGCTTTTTAAATGACCAAAATATCCCTGGATATCCTCATAGTATATGCTCTTCGAATCTATTAGCTTGAACAATTTCGTTTAAGATTAAAATTTACAAAATTAGCCTTAAACTTTTCTTTAAATAGTTTCTAAAATTATTGTGTTTCAAAAGAACATAAAACGTCATTCTATCACATGAAAAGATATATTCGTATTTGATAATTACACGAAACTAATTAGCGCTGAACATATGTAATTATCATGTAATCATGTTAATTAATATAAATAGTTAATTAATTTATAATAATTGTAATTAAAATTTGCAAATAAACATACTCAATGGCTCTTGGAATAGTGATGGATGAAATGAAAAAGAATCATGAGATTTTAGATTTAAATGACTGGACATCCCATATTAGAAGAAAAATTGCTTGGAACGGGTTGGAGGGTAATTTAGTCATTACATTCACAAGCGTGAGTGACAACTCCGAGGCTGACATCCGTATGCCTACTCACACATCACTATATAAAATCCTGGCTCCTCATTGCATTACCACAAAGTTTTAGATCTTTTTTCTTGCTCTGCAATCCTCGTGAATCCTTTGATATCATCTACATCCAACAAATGGGCAGAACTTTCTTCGTCGGCGGCAACTGGAAATGTGTAAGCTCCGGGATTCACCAAATCTGCCTTAGTTTTTTCCTTCTAATCATTCAATTTTCATTGATTTATTTATAGTTTTAGTTTATGTAGTTAGTAGTACAGTTTCTCGATCTACCAATAAGAGTAAAATTGTTAGTGTAACGATTTGAATCTCGATCTTATGTTGTTGTTAGTCACTACGTGTTTATGCTCGAAATAAATTTATGTTTAATTATTTTGGATCTGAATTATTCCCTTATTATGGATTGTTTTTTGGTGGAGCAGTAAAATCGATCTCTATGGAACCGGATCTCTAATTTTTTAAAGTAGGATTTAAGTTTTATACATATGATAGATTTATAGCGTAAAGATCTATAAGTGAATCATGTTAGTTACCAATTTTCCTTCTCAAAAAAGTGAATCATCTTAGTTACCATTTTTACTACGATACTAATTAATTTTTATCAAAGAGATTTAGCTGTATTTATTTGATAAATGACCTGATTGTGTAGATATTTTTTTTGACTGTCAGTGAATTAAACTATTAAATGTATACTGCTCAACACATAAATTTCAAAACTGCATGAATAAGAACTCCAAAAAGAAGAAAGAGCAAAGAAAGGAACAGAACAAAAACTGAAAGGCCATTGTGCAGAAGATTAGTTGTTTAATTTTGACTGTTCCAAATTTGAGTGTTATTTGCTACTCAAACTGGAGGTGGATCCACTTTTCAAAAGAAATATATATCTTATGAAACCCTTTTCCACTAAATTATGGTTCACAAGGCATGTGCTCAAGCTATGCTTGATAGAAGCCTCAAATAATATTTGGTAGTCAAAAGATGTATTAGCTCTAATAATGAATGCAATGCAGAATGGAACCAGTGAAGAGGTCAAGAAGATAGTGTCAACACTCAATGCCGGTCAAGTGCCATCACAAGATGTTGTTGGTAAGTAAATTTTTACGCAAGTAATCATTTTGATATAATATTTTGGGTGGGACTGTTGTTGCTGGCTTGTCGAATGGACAATCATTTTAGGGTGTTTATATCCGCTCCTCTAAGCCCATAAGATAAACAAATGTAATATATTTGTATTTCTGGTTGAGGGTATCCGATATTCTAGACATCGTATATATGAGACAGACAACTTGACCAGAGTCAACTCCAAAGATATATAAGGCTCTTGTGATTAGTTAACCATAAGAAGAAACAAAAGTATCACGTTCTACTTATCTCATCATGTAAGTGAATAGTTGGTGGAAAATATAGCATAAAGCTTTTTGATGTTGTCTCCTAAATTAAAGTCTCAATAACTATTTGATAGAGTGCAAATTCTATCGTTTTTGAAATATATAATCATTTGCCAGTCTATTGTTGCTCTCACATTGGTACAAACCAGACTTGGACATAATAAGGGTATGTTTAACCAGTTTAGGGAGAACAATGTAATTGAATCGTCTTTCAAGATCTTCACTTGCTTTTATTTGAGTGTTATATATGTTTGGATAAGATCATAGTTTTGCTTGATGCATTTACTAACTTCCTTTTCTTGCAGAGGTTGTTGTGAGCCCTCCATTTGTATTTCTTCCTCTGGTCAAGAGTGAACTGCGACCTGATTTTCATGTTGCTGCCCAGAATTGTTGGGTTAAGAAAGGGGGTGCTTTCACCGGTGAGGTTAGGTACGTTTAATATTCTACTTCTGTGCCATATTGCACTTAAGAAAAGACAATATATTTAGCTGCTAACTTTTCGAGGTCTGCACGTGGAGGAACGAACTGATAGTTAGGTAATTCTTGTGGAGTTGTGGTCTAGTTTTAGGTATTGTTTCTTCAGGCTGCAAGTTTTGGCATTATATTTTGACCATCTATGTCTTACGCTCCTTTGTGCAGTCCTTTTGTTAATAATTGTGTGTGGTTTGGAGGGGGGGGGGGGTCTAGTGTGTACTGTGTAGTATTTGAGTCTGATAATTTATTCTAAGCTGATAATAATTCTATATGCAGTGCTGAGATGCTTGTTAATCTGAGTATTCCTTGGGTCATTTTGGGTCACTCTGAAAGGAGGGCTATTTTAGGTGAATCAGATGAGGTAAGCTATGCCATGTAAAGCTGCTGATTTTTGTCATATCTTCAATGTAATTACTAATCACCGAGCTCCAAAAAGGTTATTTTTTATGACTTTCTTAACTTGTTAACCGTTAATTGCAGTTTGTTGGAGACAAGGTAGCATATGCCATTTCTCAAGGTTTGAAGGTTATTGCATGTGTTGGGGAGACTCTTGAGCAAAGAGAATCAGGATCTACCATTGATGTTGTTGCAGCACAAACAAAGGCTATTGCAGGTAGAGCTATCAAAAATGCTTTCTTGCTTCAGAGATTATGATTTTCTAGCTAGCATCTGACTTGATAATATTATGCTGATGCGTACTCCGTCCACTTTAATGTGATATTTATTACGAATCAGCAAGAAAATGGGGAACAGGAACGAAGAAATGGATCTTTGAAACTTACTGAGAAGCCTAAAAGGTAAAACCAAAAAAGTAAAATAAAGGGATTGAAGAGACCTACAATCTCTTGGAATCAATCCACACTTTTACGGAAGATAGTGCATAATGGAAGAGAAAGATTTATATTGGTGATACCAATTAGTTGGGAATATATTTTTGCCATGTGAAATGGTTACTTAGTCCTATGCTTTCTAGGAGTCATTAAGCCCTAGTAGACATCTTATTCCAGTAAGAAATATAGAGAGCTTTTAGAACTTTTCATTTTTATTTTGTTTTGTATATGTTGACATGCGATTAGTTTATATGGCGAACATGGTTAGTGAGGATTCATATAGCCAACTCCAACTTGTTTAGGGCCGAGATTTAATTGTTGTTGTTGTAGTAAAGGGTTTGGAGTGAACAGGGTAAAGAATTGAAACTATCAAATCTTTTTATTTGTGTTTTGTGAGTGAGTGCTTTGTGGGGCTTCCTAGTGCATGTTAGGGGTGACAACTTGGTATTATCATCCATACATTGAATGTCGATTTGTACCATTTGAAGGTTTCAATATTGTAGAAAATTACTCACTCCTTTCCAATTTACATGACATTTTTCCTTTTTGGCACATTTCATAATGTTTGACATCATTCTATTTCTGTATAACTTTCACAAATTTCAAGAGGTTGAATTCATCAAGTTATTAAAATCCTATTCAGAGTCGAAAAATGCTAGGTGATATTTTCATCTGCCTAAGCCTTGGTGGGTGGTGGGTAGAGTTATTAGGTACATGTGCTGGTGAGAGATAGGTGAATTGGTCGAGATGCGTGCAACTTGCTTGGACTCCGACTCTACGAAAAATTGATTAAAATGTTCACACTTTTAACTTGAATATTCCTCTTGTGGTCCAGCCCTTCCCCAGACCCCGCGCATGGCGGGAGCTTAGTGCACCGGGCTGTCCCTTTATTCCTCTCCTTTAAACGACTGCTTTTGTGTTTCTTCCATCATCTCTTATATACTGCCCAAGTCAATTAACATGTTGTCATCTTGAATTGTGCCCACTCAAATACTGTCGTAGGAGTAGTAACTTTTTGGAATAGCAATGTTTCAACTGGCAATAAATCTTTTGGTCCTTCAGCTAACTGTTTTCACTTCATCTCATTGCAGACCGAGTAAAAGATTGGACAAAAGTGGTTATAGCTTATGAGCCTGTTTGGGCTATTGGAACCGGAAAGGTCGCATCCCCTGCACAAGCCCAGGAAGTAAGTTGATATGACCAGCTTGTTTCGTTTACTCAATCAAGTTCCTCTAGGTTTATAACACATTTCAACTAGATTCGAATCTGAATATCACTGATTGAATATTCATCTCATTAGGTGGTATTTTCCATGCTCTTTTGTCAATTGTTCAACACTAGATTACAAATATGTTGCTTTCATGTTCTTTCTAGCCTTTGTCTGGGGATCTATTACTGGTACCGGTGAGGGATTGGAAAGCTAGTCTGTTAGAGCAATTATCTAATATGTTCTTTACTTCTAGATCAACCTATTAAGTAGTAATTTCAAGATAGAATTGCAAGTTTCTCCCATTCAGTTTGCAATTCATAAATTAATTCACTTGTGGTTTCATGACATCATCACATTGATGTAGATAATGAGTGCATCCTGGTGCATTAATGTGGTACGACTTTCAGCTATTTTGTTTTAAGGTCGTTTTCTGCATTCCAGGTGCACGCTGAATTGAGGAAATGGCTTCAAGTGAATGTTAGTGCTGAAGTGGCTGCTTCAACCAGGATCATCTATGGAGGTAATGTTATATGAGCACCATTTCATTTGCTGCTTCTCTCTGTTCATTTTTCACCCATGCATCAGCAATACGATTTTGAGAAATTCTTCTCAAGATTGCATCTGTTTGTGGAAGATAGGATTAACTCCATCTCTTGCTGGACGCATTATATGCTTCTCAGGGAAAATAACTGTGTTACATGTTTTAACAGTAATGGATAGGAAGCATATAGTCAAAACTTTAATATGATTATCTACTATTGGACGCATTGAAGCGGTGGACTTCAAGCATTTGGTGCATAGTCAACTATGTAACTGAACAACTAGATTTTGTAACCATAACTCTAGTCACCTGAAAAACTCGTTCTGCATATTTTAGTGCCCTTTTATTCTCCTCCTTATTCTACTCTATAAACAGGACTAGTATTTTCCTATTAGCTCTTATAAGCAATTAAATACTATTATGCTCTTGCAGGATCTGTAAACGGTGCAAACTGCAAGGAGTTGGCTGGACAGCCTGATATTGACGGTTTTCTTGTAGGTGGAGCTTCTCTGAAGGTATGTGAAAATACTTTGGAGTTGCTTTCTTCTGTCCATTCTTGGCTTAATAAACAATGAATTAGGTGTGATATAGGTGGCATCTTAAAGAAATAAAAGAATAGAGTGAGTACCTTACCTTTTTCCGTATTCTGTATTTACAGCCGGAATTCATTGACATCATCAAGTCAGCTGAGGTGAAGAAAAATGCTTGAACTCTGACCGCGAGTTGAATTTTGCAGTTTCTGCTTTAGTCCATGTTCTAACATTTATGGCATGCAGTAGGCTTGTTTCAAGTCAATGTTTTGTGTACTTCTTGTTGCAGCTCGAAATTCACATCACATGTACAATAAAAATGACATACATTGCACTGCCCTCTACATTTGTTGGCTGTGACAAAATTGTTTTATAATAATCTTAGAAATTAGAGTTTGCCTATTATCATGCCTGAGGGAATGTTTCTGGAAATACTGCTCGCTGTGTTTAAGATACATTGCAGAAGTTGACTTTGGGATAGGTCTATTTATGAGTTTTTACCTAATTCGAGTCATTTAAGATCAAGCTTTCATGAAAGTAGACAAGGTTATAGGAGTACGTTTGGCTTTTTAATCTTAAGCTTTCCTATATTATTTGTTTGTGTTTACTTTTTTGAAAAAATGGCATGGTATGACAACTCATAAAGAGAATTGGTAATAATTTGGCCTTATAATAGGTTTGGCAAAGGTAACCCAAAAAAATTGGCATTATATAGCCAAATCCTAAATAATCCTAATTTCTTATTTATTCTTCTTTTCCTGTGTCTTTTCTTCTCTCTCCCCGTATTTCTTCTCCAATTTTCTTCTTCAATCTAGCAATTTTTTCTCTTCAATCCAGATTTGGAAGGGCATGTGCTCTTTGATATGGGAAGTAGTAATGGTTGAATACATTTTTCTATTTATTCTCCCTCTCTCCCCGTCATATTCGTATCTATACAAATAAGAGAATGCCCTAAAAGTGACTATGATGATGATGATGATGGCAGCGACATTTAGCAATGGTGTCGATTTCCTTTGGCAGATTGCTATGACAATGACGGCAACAACAATTAGCAATCGTAGAGTTCGATTTGTTTCGTGTCTGTTTGGCGATTTCGATTTTCTTCTTCTCCTCTATTATTTTTTTTATTGTTAAAAAGATAATATATATATATATATATATTTGAAGTGGTATACGTCTATGTATATCTTCATGTATACCCATGTGTATACCATATTGTCTATCATGATATACATTGTTAAGTTTGGCAATATAATGTTAGATCAGAATAAAATTGTCCATTAATTTTAAGAGGGTGAAATCATTCCGAATAAATTTGTTTCAAGATATATACATTCCTAAAATTGGCAATGGAAAGAACTTTATACTTTTTTCCTCCTCTTTTTCTTTTGATTAAGAAAATAATTCTAATTCTCATTTTGTATATCAATATATCTCCAGCAAATTGTGTATATCCACAAGAAACTATATGTTATACACTAAAATATACAAAGAACAAAGAATATCTTTTATTTATATTTTGATATACAAAAAAAAATTGATATACACGAAGAATAAAATAAACTTGTATTATATATCTGGTATACACAGTATTTGATGTGTTATACGCTGTGATATATAAATAATACAATTATTTTTGTTATGATATACTTTGATATACAGATAAAAATAAATTTTAAATAATTCTATTTATCATTTTATATTTTATATAATAAAGAAGGAAAATAAAATTTTAATATATATTTTTATATATAAAAAAGAAGAAAAATAAAGTTGTGATATATATTTTGATATACACATTATTGTTCTGATAAACATCTATGGGCTATTTGTGCCTATATCTATAACTACGGCTATTTTATGCCAATTGTGTGAGTACGTTGTCACACCATGCCAAAACCCCTACTTTTTTTGTGTGTGGAAGTTCTAGGTTAATTTTTTGTTAATTTACTTTTACGTACTTGCAATACTAATTAGTGAGCTGCTTTCGACTGCCTAGATCAATTATATTCCTAATGTGTTTGATTTTGGTTCTAGATATTCTTGTTTCCTACTTTTTTTGTGACCAAGTGTAAGCAACTATGCCCCATTTGTTTTTGTTTGAGATTAAGATGTCTGGAATTTTGATACATTTTATTATTAAGATATTTTTCAAAAAATAATATTGGATACTGTTTGTTTTTTCAGCATTTATATGCATTTATCTTTATTTTAAAGATTAATAAATATCAAATTCAAATTATAACTAAATATCTATATCACAAGATACTTAGAGAATTCTATATTACAAGGTGTTGTGAAAAATGTTTGTTTGGTAAAGTAAACTCTCTTTATATTACATGGTAGAGGTGGCGGACGATAGTGGTTTGTAGCGATCAGTGGTGGAGCAGAGGCGTATCCGGGTTGATGGATATGGGTAATGGGTTAACGTGAACCCATATTCTCCCTAAATCATGTATAATAATATTATAATTTTTTAAATTACTTAAATATATTGGGTGTATTTGAAACTTGTGGTCTTAGAAGTTTAAGGGGTAAAAGCTTGGTGGGACCATGACATTTGTGTGGTTATAAAGGCTTCTCATTAAGGGCAAAATGAGTAAAATGAATAGTTTAAAATTGAATTATTTTCAATTGTAAAAATGTCTCGTTCTTTATGGAACGGATTAATAAGGAAAGCGTGTCATCTAAATTGAAACATATGGAGTATGTGAAAATTACTAAAGTTTCAAAAAACAAAAATATAATTTTGAACCTATAATTTTAAAAGCGGAAAATGGTTCAAAATACCCCTAAACTATTGGAAAATGTTTAAAAATGACCTTCATCCACCTATTAAGGACCTATTGTCCTTAACTTTTTAACTTGTAACTGTAAGTTAAGGACTGCTTGTCCTTAACTTTTGAACGTGTAACTGTAAGTTAAGGATTGTCTGTCCTTAACTTTTGAACTTGGAAATCAAAGTTAAGGACCTATTGTCCTTAACTTTTGAACTTGTAACTGTAAGTTAAGGACTGCTTGTCCTTAACTTTTGAACTTGTAACTGTAAGTTCAGGACCAAGTGTCCTTTACTTTTGAGCTTGTTAGTCTAAGTTTAGGACCTATTGTCCTTAACTTTTTGGCTTCTTAGCCTAAATTCAGGACCTATTATCCTTAACTTTTGAACTTCTTAGCCTAAGTTCAGGAAATACTCAGTTACTGCAGAAAATTGCAGATAGCATGGGTGGAAGAAGGAAAAATAACGTGTATAGATAATTTAATGAAGCCTCGGCAAAGGAAATTCAAACCCATAAGAGGAAAAATATCCATTATTTAGTATCCTTTAGATCAGTGAATCAGCCATATAACTCAATGAACAAGGTGAAAACTTGTAACTGTAGATCAGAGACTTCTACTTATTGCTTGTATCGCCGCCGCCAAGTCTAGCTCCGCCCAACCATGTCTTTCCAATCCACTGTAATTCCGTTTGGGAAGGAAAGGGTAACTCAGTCTTTTCATATTAATTTTAATAGATTAGTGGCTACTTTTGCTCAGCATTAAAAATGAAGGATAAAAAGTAAATACTACTTTAAAAAGTGACTACCCCACGCAATTTGTACTGAAATTACCTAAAGGGAGATAACCCGCTTAAGAATCACTTGTTCTTTTTCTCTAGTAACCTAGAATTTATTTACTACAAAACTTTAGTTGGATGTGACCACGAAAAGTTGGAGAAAGGGATTCATCAATCTTGGTAAACACGTGATGGTTATTGTGCAAATTGTCTATTGATATAATGTTCTGTCAATATATAGATGAAATCCAACATTATTGTTTTTCAACGAATGAATTGAATGCTTGTCTGAAAATGAAGATTTCCCATATCTTGAAAAGTTGATTCTTGAAAAGCAAGGAGCACGAGACTAGCCTTGCATCCAAGTCGTTTGACTCTGATAATTAATAATGTTGCATTTTCATAAGACAGGTGCTCTAATTCACATGTGATGTGAGTTGACTTCAATTTCCTTCATAACCGTGGTATCCTACCTCCTTCGTCTCAAATTATTTGTCGTGGTTTATAAAATTAATTATTTCAAATTATTTGTCATTTTAGAAATTTAAGATAAAATTAATTATTTGCTTCTTATTTTACTCTTAGTAGTAATTGTTCTTGAAGATGGAGATCACACATAAATAGAGTAAATATTCAATGAAGATAGATTATATCTTATTCCCTCCGGTCCACAGTAAGCGATTAATTTGCTTTGGGCACACCCATTAAGAAAATACTAAATTCTAGATGAAAATAGTTAGTGTGACTAAACTACCCATCATTAAATGTTGCACCATAGTTATAGTAGCACTTACTTCTTTTCTCAAATGTGAGGAGTAAATGACATTTAGGGATACGTACGTAAGGATAATTTTGGAAAAACAAATTAAATTTTTTCTTGATTATATAAATTGACACTTATTTTGGACCAAAATAAAAAAGCAAATTGGTCACTTATTGTGGACCGAAGGGAGTAAGACATAAATACGGGTAAAATTATCAAAAATCTCTTCTAATTAATGTTTCTTAAAAGCCGTGTAAAAAAGAAATATGACAGATAATTTGAGACGGATGGACTAAAATGGTAAAAGAAAGAAAAGAATGTCGTGGGAGGTTAAGAGCAAATTTAAGTCTTGAGCTAAAATCACCAAGATTTATGGTGGGATGTATATGTTCATCCTTAACTAGAGTTATTGGGTTTGAGTATTACGATGAAAAATTCTTGATAAGAAATGTTTTCCCATTTAATAGGTCTTACACGGCGAATATAGATTAATCGAGGCCCCATTGCGAATATACTTGATAGAAAAGAAAAAAGTACGTATGAGTTTTAAGCTATGTGTAAAGAAATTTCTTCTAAAAATCAAAGATCCCGAACACATGTCTTTTACAAAAGATCTCTTGTATAGGTAGAGGCGGACCCAGAATTTGAAGGTCGCGAGTACACTTTTTGATTCAACAAAAATTTGTGTTGTATATAGCTTGTCCACTATTAATTTATCACTATTTTTAATATATATATATATATATATATATATATATATATATATATATATATATATATATATATATATATATATATATATATATATATATATATATATNNATATATATATATGAAATATTTGCCGAATTTAACGGGTGATCACGCCCAACTCTAGTCCTAAAAAGGATAAGCGTTCGCTGCAAATATAATCCGGTCTAAAAGTCCGGAGTCGAATCCCACAGAGAACTAAGGCTTAGCTATATCTGTTTAATATCACTAAGAAGACAAGTTTGAACAATTTCCTAAATTATAAAGATTGAGATTTATATTTCTAACTAATTAACTAGCAAATACTACAAAGCGGTAAAATTATCAACTAACGAGACAAAGGGTTGGGGACTAAATTAAGGAGGTCTAGAGTTATGATTTCCCCAATTGTTGATTTCATTAGTTGTATGTTTCTTATATCTTTGACTTAGTTGCCTCTATCAATCATGAACTCTCCAGCTATCATAAATCTCTCTCAAGCAATTATGATAATTTACTAGACGCACTCTCTCAAGCTACGCTAGCTAGATTCACATTACAGTTCACTTAGATTGCACCCGAGGTATCATTATCTCTAATCCAACCTCTAAACCCTCGGTTATGACTCTCGCCTATACTCCGGGAGTGATGTTGTTCAAACAACTACCTAAGTATGCACTCTCTCTCAAGCAGATACATAATAAATAGAAACGGCTAATTGAGGATCCTTTCAATTAACCAAAATCAAAACGTAGTTGAACAAATAGAGATTAACAACTAACTCGAAACTATATTAATTAACAACCAATTCATCCCCAAAAGGTTCCATCAAAACCCTAGAAAACGAATTAGCTATTCATAATAGTATGTAAAACTACAATACTAAAAATCATAACCGACAATGAAAAAATAGGAAGAAGAAGGAAAAACTCGTTGAAGAATTTCGCGTCTTGCTCCTATTGTGTTCTTGACTCCTTGGTCGAATCTCCGGTTTCCTTAGCCTCCTTAGGTCTAAATTATGTCAAAAGTATGTCCTCCTCTCTTCAAAATAGGTTTAGGACCCCTTTTATACAAGTTGGAATAGTGTAGGGCCGAAATAACCTTGTCCCGGACGAAATAGGACTTCTTTTTGACGCCTGGAGCGGCGCGGCCGCGGCCAAAATGCGGTAGGACTGCGGCCAGACAAGCTCTCTGATTTTCTGCCGCGGTCACTTCCGTGGTCGCGGTTTCGACCGCGTTTTTCACCATGTTCTGTTCAGCATTTGGAAAAATGTAAAACATGAAAGTTGTATCCCTTTGAATTAGCTTTCCAACTATATATTATATAGCCCAAATGGAGTTTGGAGCAGAAAGTTATGTCCAATTTACTAGACAGTGCGCAATATGCCTCATCGAGTCTTCGTTTGTTCTCAACTATCAAATTTGACCCCCGAACACGATCCCGGCTTAATTCCTTGAGCTTTTACTCAGACTTCAAAGCTTCAAATCACTTAAATTCATTCCATAACATCTATATAGCTCGAAATCACTCCTACAAGGCATAAAACACACCGTTAGTGCAAAACACTAGCGATTAAAGCGCAAACTCAACTAAAGTGCAGTAAATTAGAGTGTAATAAGCGACTAAAATATGCAATTATAGCCTATCATCAACGGGCACCAGTGATTCTATTTGTGTATAGGCTTCAACCTTACCCTATTTTTGTGTGGTACAATAACAAAATAGTTCAATTGTGAATTGGAATGTTTTTCCTCCTTGATTAAACTTTTCCTCATACCAAATCAAAAAATTTCAAGACTTTTGATTCTTTTTGCCAAAGCTATATTCTTTTTTTAGTCTTTAGCTATAGTTTTTTTATTTTTTATTCAAAAGCTATAGTACTCTTTTGGTTACAAAAAGAATAATTAATTTACTTTATGGGATTATTGACATATATGGGGAATTGACTTCACATTTAGAAGGATGTCATCCTTAATACTATATTCATTTGGTCCTATTGGTTAAGAATATAATCTCAATATAAAATCTTAGATAAAGTAATAAAATGTTTGGTTAGAGGATTGGAAAAAAGTCAAGTTTGGTTGGGCATATGCAAAAAATAATCATCATGTAGCTAATACAACCATTTGGTTTGTGATATTAAGAAGATTTATTTACTATTCTTTTGCATGTGAGATAATGTGGTAAAAATATATGTATTAGAAATGCGAAATAAACAATATTTACAGAATGCACTTGCCCTTAAAGCAGGTAATTGTTACGTAACTCTGTTTCAATTTAGATGACACATTTCGCTCATCGAGAGTCAATTTGATTGAACTTTGAAGGTAAGTTGGATTTGTTTAACTTAGTATTTTAAAATAAAAATTTAAATATTTAAAAACTACATGAAAAGTACTATAAGTTATAATTTTTCTTATGTCAATAAGATAAAAAAATATATTTTAAAATATTGGTCAAATTTCACACAATTTAATTTTCGATAAGTGAAATATGTCATCTAAATTGAAACAGATGGGAGTAATATTTAATGCATTATTACTCTCTCCATATTAATTCCAATATTATTATATAATATTCGTCGTATAGCAATTCATTTATAATATTTATTCACTGCATAAATAACCCTTCTCGTGTAACTATCCTTTTCTTTGAGAGTTGAGCTTCTACCGTATAAGCTTAAATTCTACGCAATTTTAAGACGAATTAAAAAGTGAATAAAATAAAATATTTTAATTGTAGTTTTAATTTATTGGTGTACGGTTTTCACATGCATTTTAGACGAATCTAATTGTTTATTGATTATGAGTTACATCAAGATTGTAAGGATCAACCCCTTGTATTCTAAAGTCGGATGTATTTAGACTTTTACGTCGTGCTTATTTTTAATGCACACAATTAGATTTAGTGATATATATATAATATATCTCGACATATAATATGTGCATTACATCTATAATGGCGTTGACTATGTAAACTCTTGCATAATCCATTAAAGATTATGTTTAGAGATAAATATGATCCCTCCAATTCTCAATTAGAGGTTCTAGATTCGAGCGGTTCTATATGACAAAAAAAATCCTGATAGTAAGCGCATTTCTTTTAAAGAGTCTTAAACACGAGAATGAAATTTATTATCTTTTAGTTGAGGCCCTTACTAAGCTAATTCCAACTTTCAAGCAGAGACTACAAAGGTTAATAGAAAAAATTCGGATTACCGAAAACCCCAATACATGTATCGAACATCGGACATGAAACAAAATAAACGTCTATTTTATAAAACGAAAAACATAAACATAAACAAACTCTTGCATCGCTTGATATATGTTTTAACTTGGAAAAGATATTACCATGTTCGAAGCTTCGGTAGCTGTCGAGTTTGACACATTGGGGCTGAATTTTAGTTGTCATTTTAGACTCGATATAATCGGAATTTTATGTCTTGAAAACCAAATTGAAGAAATGAATTTCGAATTCGATACATTATTATGAGGTATCGAAAACCAAGTGTTAAATGAAATTTTGTACTTTCTTTATCTCCTAAAATAAACGATACCTTAATATGTGTTTTATATGTATATTCTGTTGGACTTTAAGCATTGGGCTTTAAAGACTTTAAGCATTGGGCTTTAAAGACTTTAAGCATTGGGCTTTAAAAGTCTAAAAGTGTGAATTGGAAATGGTGGGAAATAAAATGGAGGGAAATGAAAATTTGAATGAAGTGAGCTTTTGTCTTGAACTTTGTCCCTCATTGGTGAGGGACAACTACATTTGTGTGTATATATATAGGATCACTTCTTAGAGCTCTTAAAAGGAGTTGAAGAGAATGAACCCTCGCGCTGTCGTCGTCGCTCGCTCGGCTTCGGCTTCGGCAAATGATCGATAAGATTATTTTTTGGACAGAATTTATTTAATTAATTATTTAATAATTAATTAATAGCCAGTCAGTTAATTAACGAAATTAACTGAAATCTGAAATCCAAAAAACGTTGAACGTTAATTTTTCCCTTCTGAACAGACACTTTTCCTGAACAGACATCACACCTCTTCCGATAATTGCCTATAAATTCTGAGGCATGGCTGCATTTTCGATACACTGAAAAATTACAGAACTTCCTTCCTTTTGAAAATCCTGCATTCTATTTCGCAGAATCTCTTCTAAATTTCGTAAGTGTGATTTTGCTCCGTTCTTTGAGTTCGTTGGTATCCTGCAGTTTGTATTGCCACTGTTGCAGGAAGGTTTATTCCGTTTCATCATGGGAGGATTTAATCCATTACCTTGGCAACGTCTGAGGGGGTTAAAATTTCTTAAGGACGCACAAGCAAATTGTGGACTCGGAATATCTTTTATACTTTACTGTTTTCCCAGTTTTTTTCTTCTTCTAACAGTCTTTCTGATTTTGTGTTTTAACACAGTAGCGTTTACAAGCTTAAGGAATTTTATCTAACGTTTCTGTGTTGAAATATATATTAAACTGTTATCTATATTTTGTATACTAGTTTGGAGACTAAAGCCTTCGTGCTTTCTACTCCAATAATTGTTCTGTCCGGTTTAAAGTATATCAAAACTTTACCGGAATAATAAACGTACGGGTTTGAAGTATATAAAAACTTCACCATTGTTACGTGTTGTATGTTTGGTTTGGTATTCAGTTTGAAGATATCAAAATTTCACTGATTTAACAAAGTTCTGTTTTGTTTCCAACTCTACAGAAAAATGACGAATGAAAACCAAACTAATAGAAATGTTGCGGGAACGGTTGCTACTGCTACGAGTATTGCTGCCTCGTCAAGCTGTTCAACTCCTGCTCATGCTATGGCACCAGCAGAAAAACCTGGAAAGTTTTCCGGTATTGACTTCAAACTTGGCAAATGAAGATGCTCTTCTATCTTACTACGTTGAGTTTGCAGCGATTTATCAAGGAGGATCCTCCGGTCCTGGCTGAAGGCACTCCGGATGACGAACGATTTGTTGTAACTGAAGCATGGAAACATTCTGATTTCTTGTGCAAAAACTACATTTTGAGTTGTTTGGAAGATAGTTTGTACAATGTCTATAGTGTCATGGAAACTTCAAAAGCGTTATGGAATGCGCTTGAGAAGAAGTACAAGACTGAGGATGCCGGACTTAAGAAGTTCGTGGCTGCAAGGTTTTTGGATTTTAAGATGATTGACACTAGGTCGGTCATAACTCAAGTCCAAGAATTACAAGTCATTGTGCATGACCTCCTTGCTGAAGGTATGACCCAAATCAATAATTTTATTAGTAAAATTTATCTTGTTATTAATTATGAATTTATTATTGAAGGTATGGTCATAAATGAGGCCTTTCAAGTTGCCGCTTTCATTGAGAAGTTACCTCCGTTGTGGAAGGACTTTAAGAACTATCTAAAACACAAGCGGAAGGAGATGACACTTGAATACTTAATTGTTCGTTTGAGGATAGAAGAAGACAACAAAAATGCTGAAAAGAGGTCACGTGGAAACTCGACAATAATAAGGGCTAACATTGTTGAGGAGGCGCCACAAAATAAGAAGAGAAAGAAGGCTTCTGGACCAAAGAATTACCCAAGCAAGAAAGAGTTCAAGGGTGATTGCCACAACTGTGGAAAATCTGGGCATAAGGCCGTGGATTATCGTGCACCAAAGAATGATAAGAAGAAGAAGAATCAAGCTAACATGGTTGAAAATGCTGAAGAAATGGAGGACTTGTGTGCCATGTTGTCTGAATGCAACTTGGTAGGAAATCCTAAAGAATGGTGGATAGATTCTGGAGCCACCCGCCATGTTTGTGCTAACAAGGAGTTATTTTCTTCTTATGCCCCCGCAGGACCCGACGAGACAATTTTCATGGGAAATTCGTCAACAGCCAAAATTGAAGGAGTTGGCAAGATTGCATTGAAGATGACGTCGGAAAAAATAGTGACTCTAAACCAAGTTCTCCATGTTCCAGAAATTCGCAAGAATCTTGTGTCTGCCTCACTTCTTGTCAAGAATGGATTCAAATGTATTTTTGTTACTAATAGTGTTGTACTAAGTAAGAATGATGTGTATGCAGGAAAATGTTACCTGAATGAGGGCCTTTTTAAGCTAAATGTAATAGCAGTTCCTATCAATAAAGTTAATGCTTCTTCTTACTTACTTGAGTCAAACACTTTATGGCATTCGCGCTTAGGTCATATCAACTTCAAAACATTGCGAAAAATGATAAATTTAGAAGTATTGCCAAAATTTGATTGCATTAATTCCAAATGTCAAATATGTGTGGAATCAAAGTATGCTAAGCATCCTTATAAGTTCGTTGAAAGGAATTCAAGTCCTTTAGACTTAATTCACACAGATATTTGTGACATGAAGTCAACACCATCTCGCGGTGGGATAAAGTATTTTATTACTTTTATTGACGATAGCACGAGATATTGCTATGTTTATTTACTTAATAGTAAAGATGAGGCAATTGATGCTTTCAAGCAATACAAGAGTGAAGTTGAAACACAACTAAACAAAAAGATCAAAATGATAAGAAGTGATAGGGGTGACGAATATGAATCTTATTTTGAAGAAATATGTTTGGAAAATGGCATTATTCACCAAACAACTACCCCTTACTCTCCACAATCTAATGGAATTGCGGAGAGAAAGAATCGAACGTTGAAAGAGATGATGAATGCGTTGTTGATAAGTTCTGGTTTACCACAGAACTTGTGGGGGGAAGCTATACTTACAGCGAACCGAATAATCAACCGTGTACCTCATAGTAAAACACAGTCCATTCCTTATGAAAAATGGAAAGGAAGGAAGCCCAGCTTGAAATACTTCAAAGTGTGGGGTTGTTTAGCTAAGGTACAAGTTCCTAAACCTAAAAGGGTTAAAATAGGTCCAAAAACGGTTGATTGTATATTTATTGGATATGTAACCAATAGCAAGGCATATCGTTTTCGGGTTCATAAATCAGAAAATCCTGAGATTCACGTTAATACGATAATAGAATCAGATAATGCTGAATTTTTTGAAACTATCTATCCGTATAAAAAGGAAAGTGAAGTGACCTACCAAAAGTCAAAACGACTTCGGGAGGAAATAACAGATGGTATGCCTAATGAGGAAAATCCGAGAAGAAGTAAACGTCAACGGACATCTACTTCATTCGGTCCAGATTATCTGACTTTCCTGCTAGAAAATGAGCCTCGTACCTTCAAGGAAGCAATGTCTTCCTCAGAAGCACAATATTGGAAAGAAGCTATCAATAGTGAAATAGAATCCATATGAAGCAATCATACCTGGGAATTGGTTGATCTTCCTCCAGGTAACAAAATATTGGGTTCTAAATGGATTTTCAAGAAGAAAATGAAAGATGATGGTACTATTCACAAATATAAGGCAAGACTTGTTGTCAAAGGATTTAGACAGCGAGAAGGTCTTGACTATTTTGACACATACTCGCCGGTAACAAGAATTACATCCATTCGGATGCTAATAGCGTTAGCCGCCTTGTTTGGTCTTCAAATCCATCAAATGAATGTAAAAATAGCCTACTTAAATGGTGATCTAGAGGAAGAAATTTACATGAACCAACCCGAAGGGTTTGTGGTTCCGGGAAAAGAAAAGAAGGTGTGTCGACTTGTTAAGTCCCTTTTATGGACTAAAACAAGCACCCAAGCAATGGCATGCGAAATTTGACCAAACAATGTTGTCAAATGGCTTTAAGATTAATGAATGTGATAAATGTGTTTACATTAAGAAAGTTCCAAATCATATAGTCATTGTTTGCTTATATTGATGATATGCTAATAATGAGCAAAGACATTGCCTACATTCAAGCTACTAAGCGTATGCTTGCTAGTAAGTTTGATATGAAAGACTTAGGAGTTGCCGATGTAATTCTAGGAATTAAAATCTAGAGGACTCCTCAGGGTCTAGCTATGTCTCAATCACATTACGTGAAAATGGTACTTGAAAAATTCAAACACTTGGAATTTAGAAGTGCAAGAACTCCAATTGACTTAAATCATCATCTTATAAAGAATAAAGGTGAAAGTACGTATCAATTGGAGTATGCTCGTGTGTTGGGAAGCTTAATGTACATCATGAACTGTACACGACCTGATATAGCTTGTGCGATAAGTAAACTTAGTCGATTCACAAGTAATCCCAACAAACATCACTGGGTAGCAATGAAACGAGTTCTGGGATATTTGGAATATACCCAAGACTACGCTTTGCACTACAATAAATATCCTGCGGTTATCGAAGGATATAGTGATGCAAATTGGATAACCGGCTCAACAGAAACAAAGTCCACAAGTGGATATGTTTTTACTGTTGGTGGAGGAGCAGTATCTTGGAAGTCTTCCAAACAAACGTGCATCGCTCGCTCTACAATGGAATCAGAGTTTATAGCTTTGGATAAAGCCGGTGAAGAAGCTGAATGGCTTCGAAATTTCTTAGAAGACATTCCGTTCTGGCCAAAACCTTTGGCTCCTATTTGCATACATTGCGATAGTGAGGCTGCAATAGGACGGGCAGGGAGCGTTACGTATAACGGAAAGTCTCGTCATATACGACAAAGACATAACACCGTTAGACAACTACTTTCTAGTGGAATTATCACTATTGATTATGTAAGATCAAAGGATAATGTGGCGGATTCGCTTACAAAAGGCTTAACTAGAGAGGGAGTTGAGAAATCATCTAAGGGAATGGGACTATGGTCGAGGACAAGTCAACATGGCGGTAACTCTACCTAGAATTTTGGATATTCCGAGATCTAGGTTCAAGGAGCTCAAACAAAGTTGTGATTGACCGGTTCAACATTGTCAAAGTAAAATCTTTGGTCCATTCTCGTGATGAAGACAATGTTCAGTAACTAGGATAGAACTTTACACGTTCTTTAATGATTACATAAATTTGATGTGGTATTTATCAAATAGTGTCAATCTAAAGGATTACACGTTTAAGAATCACCTATGTAAGTGTGAAGTGGAAGCCGCTTCAATGAGAATTCTGTAAGGCCAATTATCTACGCACTTATGAAACAGGCGGTGTTCATGGCTGAAACGAACACAACAATGAGAACCAAAAGACGGTTAAGGGTTGGTTGTGTGACATATGGTTGTCTAGGTATACACTAAAGTTCGACGGTTCAAAGATATCAAATCTACCGATTGACCGAGTATATCCGACATATGTTCACTACGGAAAGTTCAAAGGGAAACCTACTTATCCAGATGCAATTAATACTTACTTGCAAATCATACAGATTTCAACTATGACCATTCTTGTTACAGCCATTCCCATTCATGTGGGGGATTGTTGGACTTTAAGCATTGGGCTTTAAAGACTTTAAGCATTGGGCTTTAAAAGTCTAAGAGTGTGAATTGGAAATGGTGGGAAATAAAATGGAGGGAAATGAAAATTTGAATGAAGTGAGCTTTTGTCTTGAACTTTGTCCCTCATTGGTGAGGGACAACTACATTTTTATGTGTATATATATAGGATCACTTCTTAGAGCTCTTAAAAGGAGTTGAAGAGAATGAACCCTCGCGTCGTCGTCGTCGCTCGCTCGGCTCGGCTTCGGCTTTGGCTTTGGCTTCGGATTTATCAAATGATCGATAAGATTATTTTTTGGACAAAATTTATTTAATTAATTATTTAATAATTAATTAAAAGCTAGTCAGTTAATTAACGAAATTAACTGAAATCTGAAATCCAGAAACGCTGAACTTTAATTTTTCCCTTCTGAACAGACACTTTTCCTGAACAGACATCACACCTCTTCCGATAATTGCCTATAAATTCTGAGGCATGGCTGCATTTTCGATACACTGAAAAATTACAGAACTTCCTTCCTTCTGAAAATCCTGCATTCTATTTCGCAGAATCTCTTCTAAATTTCGTAAGTGTGATTTTGCTCCGTTCTTTGAGTTCGTTGGTATCCTGCAGTTTGTATTGCCACTGTTGCAGGAAGGTTTATTCCGTTTCATCCTGGGAGGATTTAATCCATTACCTTGGCAACGTGTGAGGGGGTTAAAATTTCTTAAGGACGCACAAGCAAATTGTGGACTCGGAATATCTTTTATACTTTACTGTTTTCCCAGTTTTTTTCTTCTAACAGCTTTCTGATTTTGTGTTTTAACACAA